>NW_024582783.1:75715-82020 GCF_018398535.1 Haplochromis burtoni
ATGGTTGTTGTTCAATAATAACATTATTCCTCAGAAATACAACTTGCCTAATAATTCTGCACTCCCTGTACAGACGCAGCCTTTGGGGAGTGACTGCAGAACCCCACCAGCCGAAGAACTCACGTTAAAGTCTTTATTTGCCTATAAAACGATCAGAGGAACTGTGCGGTCACATGATGCTGAAGCTTCCTGTCAGTGACGCTGCCTCATTTTCAAACTGAATTAACTCCAAAATCCACAACATGAACACCAGCTCATTACCCCCACGTGCCACACTCGCCCTCACATAACCAGGAAGTTACCACAAATGTGCTCTTTGTCTCTCTGCAGGTCTGCTGTCGGCGGTGGACCTGGTGGAGGTGAACCCTCTGAGGGGCCAGACTGAGGAGGATGTCCGCTCCACCGTCAGCACCGCCATCGATCTGCTGCTCGGCTGCTTCGGACGCGTCCGCGAGGGAAATCACCTGCCAGATTATCGCCTCCCCGAGCCTTAACACAGGCCTCTCTGACCGTGCCGCACGACACCAGCACAAAGGGCCAATCGGAGTTCTCCCTGCAAAACTACAATCCCACAATTCCTGCTGTTTTCTGCCTTGAACCAAAGACGTTGTCTTCCTGTGGATGGGGTAGTCCATCGCTGATCAGCTGATCGATCGTTTTGTTTTTGATTATTAAATTTATAGGTTTGAAGAGTGTTTGTTTCTTTTTTTAAACACGATAAATGGTCGCCATCTTTAAAACGCAGCAGCACGCTGCTGAGGCAACGCTGCCGCCAGAGAATAACGACAGATGCCATTTTCTTACTTCTCCTGGGTTGCAGCAGCATTTTATTCTGATAAGAAACGTGTCTTACATCAGGTCACTGCACAGGACATCATCCAACACACAACAGACACACACAAACAGGAGTGAGGGTTGTCACGGAAACGGCGTGGAGCAGAAATTAGTAACTGCGCTCAGAAATAAGCTAACAGGGTTAAGAGGAGGCGGCGTGCTTTGCTTATCTGGAGTTTGACCTGCAGCATCTGAACGACCTTACGGTTAAACCTCCTCGAACGCTCACGCCATTGGTGGAAACGGGGGTGTAACCATGACGACGGGTGGACAGCGCAGAAAAATCCACTTGGACTGAATTTGTAAATCAAAGAGCCTCAGATGTTCTGCTTTTCAGAATAAAAGCATGGCAGCTGAAGCGTGGAAGAGTTTCCAAAATAAAACCCACTTTGTCACGGCTGAGGTGACATGAATCAGATCAGGAGCTCGGCGACACGTTTCAGACTTCAAAAAGAAACAGGAAACAGAAAAAAAAAAGGTGCAAACATTTTAAAACTTTTAAACGAGGAATTTTTAAAACACAGATGAAAAACAGTGAAGAGGCGTTCACACGAATCCTGTCAGAAATCAATAAATACGCAGCTCAGTTTCAGCTATGATTGTCTCACAGAACCACACGATCGATCGTCGTTCAGATTCGATCGGTTCTTGCTTCTGGTTGATTCCCGTGATGACGAGAGTAATCTGATTCCTCGCAGTCTTTGTAACAGTCGTGAAGGTCAGGGAGTGACACGGGTGACGGAGCGTTTCTCGGTCTGTAGCGTCTGACTCGACTCATGTTAGCGACCTCGGGCCAAACTCCATTCAAAATTTGTCACATTTAGCGCTCCTTCGTTCCACTCGCTGGTTTAATGCGCAGAACCGTCAATGGAACAGAATTAAATCAATCAGATTTTCTGCTTTTAAGTCAAAGCTCACGAGATTTCAAACATTCTGGATCCAAAAAACCCCAAAAAACTTTATTCGTCTTTAAACGAACCTCTCGTGCAGCGTTCTTTGTTCTCGAGAAGTTTTAGCTCTCAGGCTGAACACCTGGACAGGTACGGACGTCTGAACGTCAGCGTGATTCTCGTTAAAGGAGAAACGAGTCAAACACACACACACACACACACACACACACTGTAGAGAAAAATAAGCGTGTTGGATCACATGTGCAGTCACACTCTGCGCCTGCAGGCAGGAAGCAGAGGAGGAAGACGGCTGAGCTGGAGGAGGAAGGTCGGTTGTCAGTCGGTCTCGTTGAGGCTGCAGCGCCGCCTGAACTCCTGCCCTCGCTCGTGGATCCATTTGTTCGATACTGCAGGAAGAAAGAGTTTCATCAGAGCCTCGACAAACGCCACGAGTCTGAGCAGCGTGAAGGTTTCTCCGTCTTTCTCATCAAATCTGAAGCTTTTCATGAAGCTCAGTCAAGTTTGTTTCATCTGAAACATCAAACACCAAAAATCCTTCAGCAGTCACGTGAGCTGCTGCAAACACACCCAGAAAACATCCAATATTCATCAATCAACACAAACATTTAAAAATAAATCAACTCGAACATAACAACGAAGCTTTTAATGACCCAAAACAGTTTTATATAACTGACGGGAGATTGGATTTGTTCTTTTATTTGACTTATTTTTAGAAAATAATTTTTAA
The DNA here is from genome assembly GCF_018398535.1 of Haplochromis burtoni. Taxonomy (NCBI): domain Eukaryota; kingdom Metazoa; phylum Chordata; class Actinopteri; order Cichliformes; family Cichlidae; genus Haplochromis; species Haplochromis burtoni. The sequence continues at coordinate 78,188 of NW_024582783.1, forward strand.
AAGAAATTTTTTTTATGTCAATCATCACCAGGCGTGAAAATCTGAAAGTATTTTTACTTGATGACGATTTTGTGTGTATTTATTGTTTTACTGTGCACGTGTGTGAATATGGCGCGATGACCTCACCCCACTTGTTTCCCAGCAGCACGGGGCAGGCGGCGTGTCGGGTCCGATAGTCTCCTTCTCCGCTTGGATACAGGTTGTACCAGAACACCGCCGTCCCCTGGAGAAACACGGTCACATGACGTGTCACATGACACTGCGTCAGATTACTGAGAAGCGGCGCCCTCGTCTGCCCGCCTGTTTCTCAGTTTGGTTTATTAAACAGACTTGTTTCTGTGATGATGATGATGATGATGATGAAGAAAGTGAGTAGTTGAACCTTTTTGGGTTTCACAGCAGCTCCGATGTCAGTGAAGACGGTGGCGCCCCCTGCCTGCACGTCGGTCATCTGCAGCGGGAAGGAGGAAAGCGTGAGCGGCAGCAACGCACACACACACACACACACGCGCACACACACACACACACACACACAGCAGCACTGACGTAAAGCAGCCACGTGGCGATCCGGTTCCCCGTGCCCAGCTCCTCGAACGCGTCCGGCTCGTCTTTCTGAAACAGGAAGTGCACGGCGGTCAGAGTAATGAAAATTCATTCAGTCATTTCAAAAACTGAACTTTGTTAAAAGTTACAAATAAATAAATCTACAATACAAATACACAGATTGGATCTATTTCTTTAGTTGATTTTAATGAAATGTGTCCAACATGGATCCATATCTGTTATTGATCGTTTTCCGTCTTTCAGCAGAAATAAATGCTGACAGAAACAGATTCTCATGTATCTGGTTTTATTTACCCGTCCGAAGTCGAAGTGCGGCTCGTACTGTCCCCCCAGGCCGTAGTTAGCCACCTGCATCAAACACAGCGCTTAAAACATCAGAGGCGCCAGACGGTTAGCGGCGTTTGAACTCAGGTGAGGCGTTACCTGCAGGTCCTCGGCCGTCTTCACGTTCAGCCCCGTGACGTCCTCGATCAGCTGGTTGATTTTGTCCACCACGGGATGCTCGTACGCCCCGAGCCAGGCGCTGAGAGGACAGAGAAGACACAGAGTCACCGCCGAGGTCACGAAAACAGCACAAACCGGCGCACGGCGAGGAGACGGCAACGAGGAGGGCGGGGAAACAACAGACAGTTTCTAAAGCAGCTTCTCTATGAAAAAAACGACATTTACAGAGCTTCACCGCTGACGTTTGTGTCATTACAGCCAGCTGAACGTTAGAAAAGCATGAAGGAGGAGACTCCGCCCCCGAGACGGTGGTGACCACAGGCTGTAAATAAAGATGGACGCCCCAAAAACATTTATATCGTGACTTCAATAAAAGCTGAAGCGAAGTCACAAATTTACTGCGGAGGAAAAAAACTCGCACGCTCACTGATGGATCCAGGAGTTCACGCGCGGCTTTACAAGTCGGCTTGTGATTGGTCGCTTGTGACAAAGCTGTCCGGAGCGCTGCACGTGCGGCTTCCATCGTTACGAACAGCCTGTGCTCCGCCCGGGCCTGAAGCGAGTGGCGTCCAGCTCTTACCTCTTGGAGACTCGGTAATGGGCCGTGGTCAGTTTGCCTGTGTGAGGGTCATGCACCGTGGCACGTCTGAGCTACTCCCAATTATAGGTTAATGCAGAGAGACAGAGAGAGGACAGAGAGAGGGCGGTCACTATCCACACGCTGCAGTCAGGGAGGCAGCACGAGCTTCAAACGCCACATAAGGCCACTTCATTAGGTACACGTGAAGCCCTGATCTGCTTTGGCGAGTTAAAGAGCGCCGAGTCCAACCCAGAGCCAACAAGGTACCTAATGAAGAGGACATGGAGTGCACGTGGTCAACCTTCAGGATGTTTGGCAAGCTGCTTTCGCTCCTCCCACCTTCAGACAACTTTCCTCTGATTGGCTGCCCCTCACAAACAGAAGGTTATGGGATCGATATTCTGCCATAATTGAAACTGAAAATAATCTCAGTTGATGTTTCACTTATGAAGTCACTACACCAGCATCATACACAAAACACGCAGTAACATTGCAGTGCCTGCAGTAGTTTTACAGTAACTACTGTAGAGAGTATTTCCGTGAAGCTGACGCACTGACAGGTCAACACACTGTCTGACTTCAGAACTTTATTTTGAAACGTTTGCAGACTCTTGTTATTTTACGTAACAATGTGCAGGTAACAGTGAGAAGCACAGGTATGAGACACGAATCCTCCTGCTGCCTCCACGAAAACGTTAAAGCGACATCGAGAGTCTTAAATGTTTGACTTCCTGTCCCCGAACGAGCAAAGAAAACAAGCCGAGGCTCGAATCCCAGCGAGAGCAGAGCCTGAAAGAAGACGCTCAAAGTAACTGTTCCTGCAGCGTTACAGGACCTTCTGATATCTCCTCTGATGTGGCCTTTTACACCTGCCCAGGTGGGACTGATTGAGCTGATGACAGTTACAGCTGTCTCTCTGTGCTGCAGCGCCCCCTGGTGGGAGGACAGAGGTAACGCCAGCTGCTCATGAACATCTGCTTTATTATTATTAACCATTTCTCAGCAGCAACAACGTGAAACTACAAGTTTATGGAGATGTTTCAGAGCTTACAGCCCATCATGGACGTTTAAACGTTTCTTTCAAGCTGAATGTGTGAAAGCTGGATTTTATAAAACTGAATTCTTTTATGTTTCAGACTGCTGGGGAGCGTCAGCTGTGATGATCGGAGGCTGGAAGTCTGTAATAATAATGCGATTCTTCCTTCTGTGATGTTTAAATGAGAATTCCACTTTGGAGGAAGGAACATTTTATTTATTCGTTTGTTTGAAGCGACTCGTTGCCTTTTCTGCTCTCACCGGGACGGCCGCCATCACAGAGGGGGGAGGACAGGGTGGTGTTGGGGGCAGAGAGGTGAGGTCCACCTCGCGGACGCCGCCTCCTGCCCCGGCAGCTCTTACCTCTTACTGATGCGGTAGTGGGCCGTCTCCAGCACGCCGGTGACGGGGTTAGAGATGGTGGCTCGACGGAGCTGTGGAGCCAATCGGCCGACAGTTACAGGCAGACACAGAGCGACGCCCGAAGCACCGACTAACGCCGACCGACACCGACGGAGGAGCCGCACCACACAGCCGCACAACCTCGTCATCCTCTCCACCCAACGCCCGCCCGTCACCTGTCACCTTTCTTCCTCGCTCACTGACGAGGCTCAAACTACAGTTTTGTTTTTGATGTGTTTGAAAAACAAACGAAATTTTTTACTTTAAATATTTTTTTTGTTTTCATGCAAATATTTATTTCTGGCTTTAAATTAATTTTTTCAGTTTTAGACGTTTGATCCTGATATTGTGGGCGTGTATCAAGAGGTAGGGGCGGGGCATAGATTAATGATTGACAGCACCCGTGTCACGGGGTTACAAGTTAAAAATGAGCAGCCGCCGCTCGCTGACGGGACGCCGCCGGCCAACAGGAAGCAGTTTGTGATGATGGATGTTTGAACGCTGCACTGAGGTGTGAACGGGGATTTGTTCTAATTTCAATATAATATATTTCATTTCTCTACAGAGCTCATCGCGGCTTAACGACCTAGCAGCCAATCAGATAACAGCATTCACTGTTGCCGAGGTAAATTTTGTGCATCCACACGATTGACCTGAGTTTCTGGGTGTTTGAGCTGAAAGTGCTCGCGCTGCTCTTCTTTGCTGTAAACCGTGAACAGAACATCAACACGACCGATCGGCAGTCGAGCAGCGAGCCGACGTAACCCCGAGCCGACGTAACCCCGAGCCGACGTAACCCCGAGCCGAC
>NW_024582783.1:82040-119953 GCF_018398535.1 Haplochromis burtoni
GATTGACCTGAGTTTCTGGGTGTTTGAGCTGAAAGTGCTCGCGCTGCTCTTCTTTGCTGTAAACCGTGAACAGAACATCAACACGACCGATCGGCGACGTAACCCCGAGCCGACGTAACCCCGAGCCGACGTAACCCCGAGCCGACGTAACCCCGAGCCGACATTCAGCCACAAAAACGAAAACTGACAGTTTAGAGTCGTGGCGACACATCAGGCAGGAGTCATGTTCTGATCATGACTCTTGTCCAGTTTTTAACATCCCGACTGCTCTTGATTAGTTTTCCGACACTTTTCACCCTGTGAGTTTCTTCTTCGAGGTCACTTCCTTTGATAAGCTCCGCCCACTGGACTCTGTTGGGTCAGGTTGGCGGGCAAAGTAATTATAAACATGTTTTCATAAAAATTTTAATATACAGCGACTTAACGGGGAGCAATATTTCTGAATACTGATATTTAGCCCCGCCCCTTGCGTTGGTAAAGCACTAATGGCGTCCGACCTGGGATAAGCTCTGCAGCAGCGCGTGAGATAAAGATGCTCGGACTCACCCTGGGCTTGGCCAGCTCTTTCACCTTCTCCATGTCTTTCTCCGACACGATGTTGTGGTAGCGCACGATGTGCGGGCTGTCCCACTCGTCCTCCTGCTGCACCGGGCCAATCACGTACCGCGGGTGCCGGTTGTTGTCATAGTAGCGGCAGAAGAGGCGGCTCTGCCTGCGGGGAGTCTGACAGGAAGCAGAGGTTGAAGTGACGCCGATAAACGACTCTCAGAGGTGCGCTTGTTTCACTTGCCTCACCAGCTTGATGCCTTGGCCGCGACACAGCTGCTCGTACTTCTTCCTCTCAGTCAGGTAGTCCTCTTTGCTCTCCCTCCTCTGCCTCACCTTGCTTTCCTCCTCCTTCTCCTCCACCTTCTCCACCTTCTTCTGTTTGGCCAGCTGGTACTCAAAGTATTTCAGGTTCCCGTTGGCTCGCTGGTGTGTCGGATCTAACGGGCAGAAAAACAACTTCAGGTGACAGAGATCAACAAATCTGCACACAAGCTCTGAAGATGTGAGAAGAAGCCTTCGACTCTCTGGAAACTCAGCGTTGCTCCTTTTTCTAACTCTTTAAAACAACAGCAGCACGTTTGCTGACTGAACTGCCCGTCTGCAGGTACTAACCCAGGTCCAGCAGCCTCCTGGTGAACTCCAGCGCTCTCTCCAGCTCCCCCTGCTGGTACACGGAGTAGCTCAAGTAGTCGAGGACGGTGACGGCGTCCACGGCGCGGGACGTCTCGCCCTGGTCCAGCTGCCTCAGGGCCTGAGCCATCCACAGCTCGGTGTGGTAGTAATCCGCCTCAGAGTACGCCACCTTCCCGAGGTCGTAGCAGTCATCCACGGTCAGAGTGCTCCAGGCGGAGGAGGTGGAGGACGAGCCTGAGGAGGCGAGAGAGAGCAGGAGCATTTACAACTCATGTTCCTGTTATTAAAGCGCGAGCTGGAAGGTTGAATCGTGTAAATGACTTTCAGACACACGACTGAGAGCTCAGAAACATTTGTGGTCCTTTTCCTCCTGAGCGCCGTCTTCTCTAAACTCGGACTGAAGAGCCCGCTCTGCCCTGTAAAGCAGAGCAGGTCCCGGTTCACAGACCTGGGAGCTCTCCAGTGGAGATGGCGTTGGTGTCCAGCTGGTAGGTGTCCTGCAGTCTCATCAGAGCTTTGGCAGCGCCGGTCTGGTCGTCGTCGTTGGGGAAGTACTGCCTCTGGATGGTGAGGTTGGAGATGAACACTGAAACACCACAGAAGAAGAAGGAGGAGGACAATGAAAACAAGGAAAAAAGATTCTGTGTCCTAACGTCCAACAGCTGATTTCTGCGTCGCACCATCAGACACGTCGGTGAGCACCAGGCTCTCCAGCTCCCCCCACTCCGTGTTCAGCCTCTTCATCAGCTTGAAGGCGTTCACCGGGTGACCCAGGAAGCCTTCGGGGTCCTGAGTGGCAGCTGCCGAGAGGACATCCAGTTTGTCTGCCCACCTGAACACACACACACGGCACAGGTAAGAGTGTGTCGCAGATCGTGACAGCAATGTAAACCTAGTGAGCTGCCCCCCCCCAACAAACTTGAGGTTCTGTTCCAGGAAAACAGGAGGCGGAGCGTTTAACGGCGAGCAGCGACACTCACTTTTTGATCTGCTCCAGTTTGCTCTCCTCCGCTCGGATGTAGTCCTTCAGGGAGGTGACCAGGTCCTTCTCCGTGAACAGCAGGTCCGTCATGTGACCTGTGACAAAGAACAAATTAGCGCTCACACACGCGCTCAGCAGGACTCCACGCTACGATACAGAGCGGCTAAACTCACCGATGGAGGTGAAGAAGTCGTGAGCCGAGCAGGAAGTGAAGACGAGGAAGTGGATTAACCACCACCCACAGAGCGCCATCGTACCTGCACACACGGGCAGAAACCAGGCGTCAGTGCTGACATCACACCAACGCCAGACGTTGAAGCGTTACAGGTACTGATACTGAAGTCAGAGTGCTCAGCACACTCACAACAACCACAAGCACACAAAAACATCAAGACACGCCCACACGCACGCTCCGTCTCCCGTCACAGGTTGAAGCAGTGACGTGTCTGAAGCTGAAACGTGGCGTCGGTGCTGCTGAGGGGGAAGCCGTCATCCTCCTGGGCCTGTGAGTGACACTGAAGCGGAGCCAGGAGAGGACAAAGAAGACTCCTGACCTCGTGCTGAAGAGCATGAAACACACCAGAGCTGTGACCACCCACCCACCCACCCTCTCCCTCTCTCTCTCTCTCTCTGTGACAGGAAGTCCCAAACCAGACAGCCAAGAAATCAGACGCCACTTCCTGTGACTGGACACTTCTGCTTAAAGAGCTCCATCTGCCCTTCTGCACCTCTCAACAGGTCAAAGTTCACCTGGAGGTGAGGGTGAGACCCTGAACGAGGCAGAAGCAGCTTTGCATGATTCAGACTCACAGTCAGCCTTCTTTGACTGAGTCTCAGCTCACTAAACACCTGACACACCTGCAGCGGTGCAGCTTTGTGACGTCACACAGGTCCCAGCGTGTGGAAGGCTGTGGTAAACTGAGTGTTTGGAGCAGCTCTGAGACAGTACGTGACCGGAAGTGAGGCCGGTCACGCCACTTTTACGACCACACAAACCCACCAACCCACCAAAGCCCCCTTTACTGTGACTCACCTGTGCTGGGCTCACCTGTGCGCAGTCTCGCTGGCAGACAGACTGTCTCTGTTCAGGTCAGAGTAAAGAGTCGGAACCGTAGAAGTTTCTGGATAACCGGAACCGTCACCTCTGTCAGCTTCCGGTGAGGACCGAGCGTTTCTGCTCTCACCGAGTTTGTGTCCGAGAACAGCTTCAGCTTCAGCGTAGACTCGTCTCAGCGATCCTCACAGCCAGGCTGGCAACACAAACCTCCTCCTCTTCCTCTGACGACGTCACCGCGGCCCTGCCCCGCCCCCTGCTGGACCGGAGGCGCCCTGCGTCAGATTTTCATCTGCAAATTACTGCGTGATGACGTCAGAGCCACCAGCGCGTTCATCTGCATTTACTAATACTAATTATTCCTCTGTGACGTCAGACATGCACGTGATTATAATCACGGAAACCAAGAACAACATCGTAGAGACACAAACCAAACACAGCAGCACAACCAGCAAACACACAAAGACGAGCAGACAAAATGAAACATGATCAGTGAGAGATGAAGAGTGAGCACAACAGACCCAACATTAACACAGAAACGCACAAATTCACCATATGATAAACTGTGAGGCAACAACATGGCACAAAGTACCAAAACTGGATGAAAACAACGAGACAAAACCAGAAAGAAGCGTGTGCAACAACACAGACACACAGCTTCCAAACTCAGAGAACATCGTTTTAATGTCACAACAAAAACAAAACACGTGAAGCAGGAAGTGCACGCTGTGACGTGGACAAACTTTATTGAAACACTGACGGTTAACAGTCACCTCCTGAGCGCGTGCTGCAGGGGTCAGCTTCATCATCACCATCATCATCCTCAGCTTCATATCAAACAGGCGTATTTACAACACGTACAAATATCGCACACAAAAAGTTTGTGTGTCTGCAGAAGAATGATGTGCAAAAGCACCGCTTCAAGGTGCTTCTATGTACAGGTGAGGAAACATTTAACCTCAGCGCTGAGGTGGAAATGTGGCGCAGGAAGTGTCAGAGGTCACGGTTTCAGTTCATCTTATAAACATGAAGTCTGAAATCAGAGGCTCCGAAGAATTCCAAGAATCAAGTCCCAGAGTGGAAAACTGTCACACCTGCAGATCAAATCACACAACGAAGAAGAGTCCGGGCGAAAAACCACATCGGAACGATTCAAGAAGGAAATCTGAATCTTACAAATCTGACTGGAAGCTTTTTTTTTTATTATAAAATCTGTAAATTAAAAAAAGTCTGTTTCAAAAATAAAAAAATACCAAAGTAACAAAAACCAGAAGAAAGCCAGAAGAATAAATCAGCGTCTGCAGCTCTGATTGGCTGCTGAGAACGCGCGTTTTCTGAGCATCGAGCAGCTTTACGTCACACTTTCAGACTTGGGGCTGACGTGCTCCGAGGGTTTTTCCTGACACTGTCGTTTTCCAACCATGTGATGTCACCTCACCTATTACTGGACGCCTGCAGCTCACAGGTGGCAAAGCAAACGTCACCAAACAGGAAGTCTGAAGCGCGGTTCAGGTCCTGGTGAGGAATTCTTCACTTCCAACCGCCATCTTCAAATGTTCGAGCAGGCGGTGCCTTAACTGTCATTAGGAGATTTTACAGCTGTTTCTGCAGCTCTGAGCCGACGGGCTGAGGGGCGGCGCCCGGATCAGTTTGGGCTTTTTCAGCAGCGCCCCCCCAGTCCTCTTGGTGGCGCCGTAGTGGGCGCTGGCGGTGACTGAGAAGGAGCGTCCGTGCATCATGCGAGCGTTGAGGCCGTTGGCCATAGAGAAGGACTTCAGGTGAGACTTCAGAGCCAGTGGGAGGGGCAACTTGTCGACCAGGTGGACCGGCGTGCAGGAAACGATGGAGCGACAGCAGAGGTCCTGCAGACTGAGCACTGACACACACAGAGAACCAATCAGATTACAGCGCTCACAGAGAAGAACCAATCAAAACAGGGAATTATTATAGATTTATTGTATTTCATGAAAAAACACTTTATCAATAAAGTTATAAAATTTTAGGAAACAAATTGAAATATTGAATATGGAATCATGTATTTGTACAATAACATATGTTTGGATACATTTCCTAATATTTTAGGACTAAATTCATAAAAATTTAGGAATAAAGTTGTAAAATATTCCAAGAACATTAATTTAGCAATAAATGAATAAGATTATGAAAAACATATTTCAGCAACAAAGTGAAAATGTTGTATTAATAAAGTGACAAATAAAAATAAAGTTGGAATATTTCAGGAATAAAAAGTGTTTTTTCAGGAAAGAGTGAAAGCAGAACGATGTTTTTGTGAATGACGTCTGACTTTATCCTCAGTGAAGCGGAGCCTCCAGCAGAGGGCAGCACAGAGCTGAACATCCCATTTTAAAGCTGCATCACAGACCTGCAGGGGGCGGAGCTAATGCCACACCTTTACTGGGCTTCCACAGGCGCTCCATGCCGTGTCTCATCAGCACAATTCGGGCGAGCTCCGTGAACGACTCGGTGATATTGAAGTTGCATAGCGGGCTGACCTCGAAAAAGGTGACGCCCAGTTTCTCGGCGTACACCTGCGCCTGCTCCGTGGTCACTTGACGCTTGTAGGCCAGATGCAGACGGTTGCCAACGAGGATCTTAGGAACTCCTGGGGCATGCTGGGTAAACGGGGAACAGAAAGGAAAGGGGCATGTGGGTCTTTAAGCACACTCAGTGTTACAGGTGTGTCAGGTGGGGGGACGCAGCTTAAAGTTAAGGGAAACGTTTGAAGTACGGCAGCCTAAAGAGACACTGCCTCAGCGGGCGTGGGCGCCGTTTTGACTCAGTCAGAGTTTGTGACATCACCGGTCAGCTGTTAGATAACAGGAGAGCGATGGAGAGAGAGCTGACTGCACACACACACGATCGATGGCTCACCTCGTCGATCTCTTTGATCCACCTGTTGATGCCGTCAAATGACCAGCGGTTGGTGATGTCATACACCAGGATGACCCCCTGAAAACAAACACACTCACACTCTCATCAGCGTGTTTACAGCCTCTACAGATAATCTCACCGTCATTACATCACCTGTTTAAATGAAAGCTTAAAGGCTGCATCGCTGGGGGCGTGGCCTCTTTGACTGACAGGTGTGAGCGCCCTGCTCTCGGGCCAGCGGGCCGTTACCTGCTCGCCGTGACTGAAACTACAGATTCAAGATCAACTTTTAGCCTCGCCGTGGCAACAGTGACACCGTTTCCATGGTTACATGTCCTCTAATAGCCCTGATGAGCGACTACAACAGAACAGCTTCATTCAGGGAAACGTGTTTTCTCACACTTCCTGCCACCACCTGCTGCCAGAGTCACATGGCTCCATGTCCAATCAGAGAGCAGCACTCACAGCTGGTCAGCATCAGCATCTTCAGGCTCGAAACCCCCAAAGCGTGTCTAACACGGTGCTTCAGAGCACGTTTGAAACTAAAAACCAGTTTAAAACTAAAAATGTTATCTGTTCGGAAAATAAGATGAACTCATGTTGATCATTCTGATGATAGAACCGTTACTGCTTTACAGCAGCCCAGGGGTTCGTTTACATTCAGTGAAGGTCAAAGGTCATTAGGAGAATGGAGAACTCACCCCCAGGTTCAGTGAGCGCCCCCCTGTGTTTGTCTGCAGCAGTGCACTCGGTGCTCACCTGTGCTCCTCTGGAATAGGATCGGAATATGGTGCAGAACCGGCCCTGCCCCGACGTGTCCCTGAAACAACACAACACAGAGGTTAAAGGTCACCGTGGCGATGCTCACGCCTCCAAACAAACATTACTCAGAGTCTTAACTAATGACTGTGAAGCTGAAGGTCAGACTGGGATGAGCTCTCCCATTGTCCAGCCTTAATGGGAAAGAAAAAACAAACTCCCAGCTTTACTTTGGAGAGCCGTCTCACGGGGCCGACTTCAGCTGCCTGAACGTGAAAAAGGTCCAAACACAGGAAGCCGAGCACAGAGCCAGTGGTGTGGACTTTGGTCTCGACCCTCTCAGACCGGTGACAGTGTGCGTCCTGGTTTTAAGGGTTCTGTCATGAAGTTGTGGACAGATTAGGATTGAAGTGTTCCCGAGGCTCTGGAGGAAGTGTGCACAGACATGGTGGGCTGGGTTCCCCCCTCACTCTTATTGTGAAAGGTCAGTGCTTCCTTCAGTTCAGGTAGAGTCATGGTGTCTTTCTGTTGTTGTGTTTGACTGGATTCAGAGACTCAGAGCTGCCCAGTGTCTCAAACTCCTGTTATAAACCTGCTTTTTTAAGCACACAGTCGTATTTACTGCTGATTTCAGCTGAGGCTGTTTTAATTGTGCACCTGCTTCACATTTTCCTACAAGATTTAAGACATGAAAGGTGGCTCAAGACTTTTGCACAGCAGCGTCCTGACTGTGGTGATGAACATGTGCACAGATGCCTCCTCCTGCAAGCGTAGCGCGCTCTGTGGGTTTGTTGTTCCTGTCCACAGTAAGAAACCCGAGTGTGTCTGAGCACCACAGCAGGGGTTTGCTTGGCTCATGAGCACGCGGGCGGGGAAAAGATGGCCGCCAGTTATCAAAGTCAGAGCGGCAGATCCAGACAGGATCATCTCACACACACACAGCGTCACGTCCTCTTAAACATCAAAGCGGCAGACTGAACATGTGATGGCGCCTCGGCTGAAACACGTTTCTACAAACACGAGTGAGTTTGTGCAGAGCAGCAAACCGTCATCACAGAAACAAACTGAGTAGATTTACTCGAGTACAGCTCCGCTGATTTCATCCAATGACATCTTTTATGCCAAAGTAAAAGCATCAGTGCTGCAGATGCTCTTATGATGACATCATCATCCTGGACTGGTCCTTCAAAATAAAAGTCCTGGTCACTTCCAGGTTAGTTTGTGTGACGTGTCCAGCAGGGCGGGTCACACGCGTCTTGTGTGGTTAAGCTTTTACGGTGTTCGGCCTCTGATGACGACATCCTGTCAGCTGCAGCATCAAAGGAGGTTTTGAATCAGACCTGCTGTCAGTGTCACATTAAGGCTTTTAATCATCATAAGTTATTTTCTTTCCACTTTTATCCACCACACACCGCTCAGGCTGTGCTGTCAGCTGCATTCCTCTCAGTTTCTTTGGACATAAAACTGAAACGTCAAACTAAAACTGAAGGAATATTTTCACTGAGTGAAGCGAGCCTTTAACACCCGTCAGGCTGAAGCTGGATGAAGCTCAGTACCTGAAAAAGCTTTTTATTGGGTAAACGGGCCTCACATGCCTCCTGTATATTTTGATTGTCCTCTGCTTTCTTTCCACACAGACTGATAACATGAGACGAAGGCAGCTGTGTGAACGACGGCGTGTTCGTACCAGAGCTGCAGCTTCACTCTTCTCCCGTCCAGGAGGACGGTGGTCGTCTTGTAGTCGATTCCTGAAAAACAGCAGAAGGAAAGATTCAGATCAAACCAACGAGCAGCAGTTTTAGATCCAACGTGCCAAACATCTCAAACATGCATCACAAACAGTGGAGGTCCGAGCCTGACTTTGACTGTGATGAATGAATTTGCGAGGGCCAGCCAATCAGAACAAAGGCACAGTATTAGAAGGAATCGTCAATCATGCAAAGCACTGCAGCAGGTCTGAGCAGATACAGCGGTTCATGAGGAGTTCACGTCCATGGCTTTATGCTGTTAAACCACGTTGTTCAGTTTAGGCTGTAAAAACAGTTTGCTCTGAATAAGGACTTGCTCAGCTTTAGTTAGTAACTACATTTAATTAAAGGGTTATTCATGAAACCCTCATATATTCATGAACACTTTCACCAGAGCCCTGCAGCTGCCCAAATCCAGGTGTGATGCTGGGTATTCAGAGCGTCCTGTGCAGGTGTGTGGTTTCTCTCCAGCTTGTTACTGGTTAGCCGCTAATATCAGGCGACTCTCACAGGGGACAAAAGCAGAAAGCAGCTCGTCTCTTCTGTAACTGTAATTATTATTAGCTTCCTGAAAATAACCACAGCGCACTTTGAGGCGTCGACACACGCGGCACACGCTCACCGTCACGTATGTCACGGGAAAGCTGCTGGGTGCAGGAAGCAGGGCTGGACTGGGACAAAAAAAAATCGGACCGGCCCACCAGGTATTATAGGAAAAACCATAAAACCTTTGAATGAAAACACTGTGGTGACAGTGATGTACAGTCTTGTTGGTATATGCATGATTCCTATACATTTTACATCATACTAAAAACTTTGGTTGTAAGATTCAGATAATTATTTATTAAAAGCGAAACATTTTAAATGAGAGTAAGAAAGAAAAGTATTTCTTTGTGCCCCCCTCTCCCTGTTAATGCCCTACCTGCCCCCCTGGCAAACTTTGCTAGACCCGCCCCTGCACAGTTACCAGCTGTCAGCTACTAGAAAAGGATGCTGGTGTTATTTGTCTCTCAGAAACAGTTCATAACTTCCCTTCAATTCAGCTGATACCTAGAAATTAATATTAAAGTAAATTCTAACAACAGCTGATCAAGCTTAAACGTGCTGCTGTTGTTTAGCGCGACATCCGCTGGTTTCCTCTTTCTGGCGCAAAGTGGGCGATAAACAAACAAGAGAGAAAAGCCGATCAGCTGATCATTGATCAGTTTCATGATTGAAGGAGCAACAGGAGAGGGAGGGGAGAGGATGAGAGAAGAAGAGGAAGCTGTGCAGCATAAAGACGCAGAATAAATCCAGCTTTGTGTCGTTTGTGACGATTCCGTCTTTTTACGGGACGGTTGGCAGCTACTAACTAACCTTATGAATAAAATAAAGTTCACTATCAGTAACATCATAGCACCACCCAGCTGTATAGAAACTCCGTCATGCTAGCTAGTAGCAGTACGAGTTATTGTAACTGACTGTAAAAAGTCAGCACAACGAAAATAAACTAAACTTGGTTTATATCTGACCAGATCGACTGCAGCTCATAACTTCTTACCTGGAGTTCAGTTCACCGCCTCGGGGCTCTGCTCCTCCTGCCTCCCCTCCCCTGGTGTGATATGACTCCGCCTCTCTGACCCAACACTGACAACAGGATTAACTTTGACCATTTTTGCCTCTTTTGTGGGGCAGCAGCTTCACCTTGCACCCACATGTAGACCACAACTGCTTCCTCATAGTGACAGCTACATGCACAAACATGTGGAGCGAGCTCTCAGAGCAGCTTCAGCAGAGGCTGACTGCACGGCGTCCACCAGCACTGAAACGAAACTGCTCTGACTAAAACAAAATGAGCTTTACATTTCACGTGTATTTGTTAACATTTGAATCTTAAGTCATTTATTTATTCATTTACTAGTTTTGACTAGTAAAAGCATAAAAGCAAAAACACACAATACTAAATTATGAATACTGATTCCTGTGTCCATGCAGGTTGAATCCCAGCCAATCCCTGCACAGAAATGTCCGAAGATGAGTTAATAATTATAAGAATTCAACTGCTCAACGAACAGAAAGAGGGCTCCCTGATAACTGACTATAAATTAATAATGTGCCATTAGCAAAGAACAAACAGTGAAAGCCAGCTCCTCGTATCGAACACGTACAGTGGGGCAAAAAAGTATTTAGTCAGCCACCGATTGTGCAAGTTCCCCCACTAAAATGATGACAGAGGTCAGTAATTTGCACCAGAGGTACACTTCAACTGTGAGAGACAGAATGTGAAAAAAAATCCATGAATCCACATGGTAGGATTTGTAAAGAATTTATTCGTAAATCAGGGTGGAAAATAAGTATTTGGTCAATAACAAAAATACAACTCAATACTTTGTAACATAACCTTTGTTGGCAATAACAGAGGTCAAACGTTTACTATAGGTCTTTACCAGGTTTGCACACACAGTAGCTGGTATTTTGGCCCATTCCTCCATGCAGATCTTCTCGAGAGCAGTGATGTTTTGGGGCTGTCGCCGAGCAACACGGACTTTCAACTCCCGCCACAGATTTTCTATGGGGTTGAGGTCTGGAGACTGGCTAGGCCACTCCAGGACTTTCAAATGCTTCTTACGGAGCCACTCCTTTGTTGCCCGGGCGGTGTGTTTTGGATCATTGTCATGTTGGAAGACCCAGCCTCGTTTCATCTTCAAAGTTCTCACTGATGGAAGGAGGTTTTGGCTCAAAATCTCACGATACATGGCCCCATTCATTCTGTCCTTAACACGGATCAGTCGTCCTGTCCCCTTGGCAGAAAAACAGCCCCATAGCATGATGTTTCCACCCCCATGCTTCACAGTAGGTATGGTGTTCTTGGGATGCAACTCAGTATTCTTCTTCCTCCAAACACGACGAGTTGAGTTTATACCAAAAAGTTCTACTTTGGTTTCATCTGACCACATGACATTCTCCCAATCCTCTGCTGTATCATCCATGTGCTCTCTGGCAAACTTCAGACGGGCCTGGACATGCACTGGCTTCAGCAGCGGAACACGTCTGGCACTGCGGGATTTGATTCCCTGCCGTTGTAGTGTGTTACTGATGGTGACCTTTGTTACTTTGGTCCCAGCTCTCTGCAGGTCATTCACCAGGTCCCCCCGTGTGGTTCTGGGATCTTTGCTCACCGTTCTCATGATCATTTTGACCCCACGGGATGAGATCTTGCGTGGAGCCCCAGATCGAGGGAGATTATCAGTGGTCTTGTATGTCTTCCATTTTCTGATGATTGCTCCCACAGTTGATTTTTTCACACCAAGCTGCTTGCCTATTGTAGATTCACTCTTCCCAGTCTGGTGCAGGTCTACAATACTTTTCCTGGTGTCCTTCGAAAGCTCTTTGGTCTTGGCCATGGCGGAGTTTGGAGTCTGACTGTTTGAGGCTGTGGACAGGTGTCTTTTATACAGATGATGAGTTCAAACAGGTGCCATTCATACAGGTAACGAGTGGGGGACAGAAAAGCTTCTTACAGAAGACGTTACAGGTCTGTGAGAGCCAGAGATTTTCCTTGTTTGAGGTGACCAAATACTTATTTTCCACCCTGATTTACGAATAAATTCTTTACAAATCCTACCATGTGGATTCATGGATTTTTTTTTCACATTCTGTCTCTCACAGTTGAAGTGTACCTCTGGTGCAAATTACTGACCTCTGTCATCATTTTAGGTGGGGGAACTTGCACAATCGGTGGCTGACTAAATACTTTTTTGCCCCACTGTATATGAAAATATCTGCGGGAGAATATCCTGAGAGAACAAGATGTGATATAACGTAGGAGATATTCTGGGAGACATAAGCCCCGCCGACACACGCTGTGTCCAAGTTATTGCACACACACACTCTGGTGTGCATGATGCATAAAGGGAAAGTGGAATTACATAACAGGCTATAACAGAAAGGTCTGCTGACAGACGTCTAAACAGCAGAGCACTGGGAAACGTAGCAGCTACAGGGTGACAATAAGAGCTCCATGATTCAGTTTAAACACCAGCAGGCCCGAGTGCACGAAACAAGATTCCTTTATTCAAATCTGCACAAATTGATTCATCTTTGTTCTTTCAGTGTGATACAATAACGCAGAGTTGCACAGTACAGGAGGCGTTACTGAGACTTGTCTACAAGAGTGTGAGTCAACTGATTTCACAAAGTTCTGTGTCTTTATTGTATAAACAAATAAATAAGAAGAATAAAACAAACACTGAAATCAAACAAAGCAAACTAACAGTAAACATGTTCCAACAATAACAAATAAACTGAATTAGAAATAAAATTGAATTAAAAAATATAAAACTGTAAAACTCTGATTAGCGGTTGTTTGTAGCTTAGCCACACTACAGTTAAAACAGCCTTGTAGTGCACAAAAATAATAAGCAGCTTCTTATCTTACATTAGCTTCATGTCCTGCTCTCAGATATTAGCCACGCTAACACTACGATGCGTTAGCTGACGTTAGTCGAGAAAATCATCTTTTTATGTTGCTCTAGCTTCATTTACTGCTGTTAGCCTATTTAAGGTTTACCTTATCTAAGCTAATGTCACATTAGCACGCTATCTGATAGCTTTGTGTCCCATTAACTAAGAATTGATAACTTAGCCACATTAGCATTGTGTTAGCTTCACAGTAGGGGTGGGTTTTGATGATCGATTAAATCGATTCTGGCTTGGATAACGTGATATCAATTCATTAAAATCCTGAATCGATTTTATTTTATATAAATTTATTTTGCCTGAAACGCCAGAATCTCAGGTTAAACCTCACAAAATTTCAACAACCACCAAACAGCTAAAACAGTAAATGAGAGCAGGAACACGGCTTCTGCACAAAGACGTGAACGCAAAGCGCCGACGCATCAGAATCAGTGAGATGTGACTTTCTCACAGTCGGGGCTGAAAGCGACAGCTGCTGATTCTGATGTGTCGGCGGGTCGAGCTTTGTGTTCACGCCCTTTTTGCGCTGATTCTAAAGCTGCAGGTTTTATCTCTCTCCAAACAATATTGACCGAACCAGCAGCAAAAGAAGATCCAAACTACGCTTCACATAAACATGAACTCACTCTGACTTTTGCTGTTTTGCTTCCACCAGGATAAAATCACACTTCATGCACAGCTCTCTCTCTCTCTCTCTCTCTCTCTCTCTCTCTGTTTTCTGCATTATTCGCTTGCTTGTTACGCACAAGTCTACGTTGTTTACAGGCTGTCGGCCGCTGTTTCTTTCCTTTTACTTACTTCCGAAAAGAAAACCTAACTTCTGCCGTTCAATACTGAACAAATTTAAACTTTTTAAAATTGT
Organism: Haplochromis burtoni; assembly: GCF_018398535.1. Classification (NCBI taxonomy): domain Eukaryota; kingdom Metazoa; phylum Chordata; class Actinopteri; order Cichliformes; family Cichlidae; genus Haplochromis; species Haplochromis burtoni. The sequence continues at coordinate 95,978 of NW_024582783.1, forward strand.
ACAAAATGCAAAACGCCGTGTCTCTAATAAAACCTCTGTAACGTCAGAGGTAACGTTCATGTGCTGATTAATGGTTTTCTTTTGTTTTTGATCGACTGCAGAATATTTTTATAAAATCCAGAACAGGAAAATCAGCTTCATGTTTTTCTGTGTTTTATCTTCAGCTACTTTGACACAAAGGCCTCTGCTGTGATGCTCACACCTTTGATAAAGTCTCAAAAGTGTCAGCTTCCTTTTTATAGATACAAAAATATGTAAATGTACTGATCTGAATTATAATATTGCTGACTGTCTGAGGCAAAATTTCCCAGATTTAAATCGAATCGAATCGATTCGGGACCTTGTGAATTGGAATCGAATCGATTCTAGAAATCAGTGACGATACCCAGCCCTACTTCACAGCCTGATGTTAGAGTGGCCCTTCTTGTGTTAGCTCTGTGTTATAATTGAGTCTGAATAATAAAACAGGCAGTATTATGGTACAGATTACCTCTCTTAAAGTTTTCTTGTAACACCTGGGCGAGCAGCCACACGGATCATTTTATCAGACTGTTAGTAACTCTGTTTGGGAACTGAGGGGAGATTTGGACTCACAGATGGTTAATGATGTCAGAGGTTCTGTCGTGCTGCTGCGTTTTGTTTCAAACGGAAATATGACCACTTACATCTTTGTGTGACATCTGTAAAGAAGTCCTCACAATCAGTTCAAACCCAAACAAACACATCACCTCTAACAGTATTCTTCAAGCATAGTGAAGGTCGGCCTATCTGTAAGAGCCGGTTCACACCGGAGGAATGAGTCAGCCTCTCCTGGCAGCACCAGCAGCATCATTATACCCCCACCGAGCAGCTCGCAGCAGCACCACCACAACCACACAAACACTCTCACAGTGCACATTTGGTGTAGATGGGAGAGTGGAGTGTTTTTGTGGAGTTACACAACACTCAGAAGGATGTTATAAAAGAGTCGATCGTGGCGTTCAGACCGTAAACAAGCGCTTGGCCCGTCTTCGCATGTCTCATTTGGGAGTAATTATCAACGGCTCATAAAAGCACAGAGAATAAACTAGCAAGCTGTTTGTGTGCATTTTTCCGAGCTCACGTCAATGCTAATCAAGGCTTCCCCATGTGGTCTGGCTCAGCTTTGCACTGCAGCCAGCTCTTCTCTGGACTCGGCAGGAGAGCAAAGCCCCTTCCTGGACCTGAGAGCCAGAAATCGTCCCACAGTTTCACCACAGCTATGTCTGTGTGCCGTCATGCCTCCCGTTAGAGGAGATGACCCAGAAACAGCAGAAGCCTGCGGTTTTCCATCAGCCTGAAACCGTCCTCACACCAAGGAAAACCCAGAAACGGCACGACTCGAGGCCTCTGCTGATGTCGCTGCTACTGATTAATCCACCCAACGGTCGTCACGTCTGAGAGACCAAAGACAAAAAATTACTAAACAAAAACTGATTTCTGTTCATCAGCAGTGTCACAGCTGAGGTTCATCAAACATTCAGATCAACATGTCCAACGTAGTTCCTCCAGAAAACCACAGACCTCTAGTTTTCCTGTTACTGTATCAATGAACACTTTATCCTACAGTTTCCACAGTTTCTCAGAACCCAGGATGTGTGTTCAAAACCAATTTACTGCATGAAAGGACAAGGGCCCAACAGTATGGTGCAAACTGCGCCCAGTACAGAGGCAGCTGCATTATAGTGCTAACATCTGCACAGGTAGCATGCTAACACTTAGCTAGCCAAGAACCCAGACTGATGGCAAAGCTGGGTGTATACAGACCCCGGCCCAGCAGCCAGAGCCTGAACATCAACAGGTAACAAACTGATGAGCAGTCAGCCTGCAGCCTGTTCCTACCAGTTCAGAATCACCGTGGTGACCACTCCAAAGTGTCTTTGTGCTGGTTTCCATCTTTGCTTTTTGTTCATCCCTGAACAATAACAGAAAGAGCGTACCTGTGTCCTCATGAGGACTGTGTTTCAGGACAATTTACGGAGAAATGAGAAAGCAATGGAACAAAAAACTTTCTTCAGCGTAATTAAGTAATGCAGCGCATCACTTTTAAGCAAAGTAATGAGTAATGTGTAATAGATTACTTTTTTGAGTAATGATTTTGCTCCATATTGTAATTCTTTGCTTCAGAATAGTTCAGAATAATCCTTCATCTCATACGGAGACAGCTGGCTGCCCCTCACAACAGAAGGTTTAAATGGCAAGTGGGCGGGGCTTCTGTGCCTGAGATTGACCATATAAGGATATAACCTCCCTATGACATCATACAAAGCCAACGTCATAAAAAACTGGTGTAAACTGAGTGTTTAGATCTGAGCTTTGGTCTCACAGTGATTAATGAACATAGGCTGAGCTGATTATTATCACTGGGACAGCAGATAGATGTCATTTCACTGTTAGGAGACACAAATATTACTGATGGTGTAGCTGTGTGGAATATTTTAAAAACAGGATAATTGGATAAAACTTACTACAGATTTTTATACATTTTCTATTTTTTGAATTTACTTCTTTCACTTCAGAATTAGACATGAGAGTACAGCCTTCCTTCCTCCAGGATGATTCAGAGACCACGTGGGTGTTTTTCTGCATCCACAAAGCATGGCGCTGGCCTGTCATCTGTGACCTTTGACCTCCTCACTGCAGGCTGTGGCTGGTGATGTCAGCAGGCCTTTTTATGTGCGGGGGAGATTTTTTGGCGTGTGAGGACTCATCTCCTGAGCCAGCAGACTGTTCTCTGCTGGTAAATCGTTTTCTGTCCAAGTGGACAGAAAACGATTTACCAGCAAACATGAAAACATGAGTCTGCTGTAAACAGGTGAGTAACATCACCTGCTGCTGCTGCACGTCACGTCTGACCACGGTGGAGCTCAGATCATCTATGAAACTGTCCTAAAAGCTCAGTTTGGACTTTTCTGCAGAGAGATGACAGCCGTGTGCAGGACGTTACATATTTAAATATGAAATCAGTTTTTATGACAGCAGGTTGAGCGTGTGGTCATGTGACTCGTGAGCACAGTGTGTTACATCGTGTGTCAGCGCGTGAACTTGGAGAGCTTCAACTCGTCCTGTCACCCTCCTGCAGGCCGAGCATGAGTCATGAGCAGCTGCCTGCCAGCGCCACACACAGACACACACACACACAGACAGACACACACACACACAGACACACACACACACACACACACACACACACACACACACACACACACACACACACACACACACACACACACACACACACACAGACCATGGCAACACGGCTTCAATATTACAAACTAAAACGGTGTGTGGAGCTTCTAATGCTTCCCAGAACAAAGCAGCACTTCACTGCAGTTCCTCTGACGTCCACAGGGGGCAGGCTCTAAAACCAGCCAATCACCACTGTTGAGTGACATCACAGTGATTATGTCCAGTTTTTATACGCAGTGGATCCAAACCATCAGTTAGTTGGATGGTGTCTGCTCACCAGAGAACAATGCATATCTTAACAACTATGGCTCTTATTTTGAAAGAGTAAAACTTGTGAACCAGTTAAAATGCTTTCAATAATAAAATACACTCAGCTGTTTATTAAAGTAAACGTGAATACATTTATTTATTTTTAAGAATAAACTTGTGAACTTATTTCACAAAAACAGCTTTTTCTTGTAAACTTTAATCACTAACTTTCATTTTTCAACTCAGAATAAAATCTTTTCATAAGGACTAATAATAACTAATAACTAATAATAACATAATTCTTTTCTTTTCATAAAGCTTTGATGTCAGAGAGGCTGCTGTGGAGAACTGGAGCTCTGATGGAGGCGCTAAAAGTTTGAGTGAACATGAAGTCAGACTCCTGATGGAGGACTCGGTGTCAGCAGCCTCCACAGAGATCACCGGACAGCTGAACCTACTCCCCCCACTCACCCATGTTGTAGCCGTACGGGGACTCGGTGGCTCCGTCCTGCAGGCTGGCCAGGATCTCGCCCTTCCCCACGTCGCTGTCGCCCACCAGCAGGAACTTGAGCAGAAAGTCGTAGGCGCGCGCCGGGCTGCTTCTGTGGCTCATGCTCGCGGCGGGTGACGGCTGTGGTGTCCCATCCTGAGATGAGAGCAGGCTTACACCTCTCCTCCCCCCCCCAGGACACCGCACTCAGACTGGAGCGTTTTCAGGAGCTGCTCGGAGCGCGTCCAGCTGTGCCATCGGCGCGCTTTTACGCACGACGGTAAAAATCCTCTGCAGCTTCAGGTCCAGGTCTGCTCCCGGACTGAGGAGCAACTCATGGATCTCTGGCCTTCCCCCCTCCCTGCTCCAGCTGAGGAGGTGAGGGAGGGTGTTTATCTCGGTTCGATTGGGTAATCGTTCGAGTTGCTAGGGCAACCTTGAGTCAGGATTGGACGTTGGAGACGTCCATCAGCGAGCGGGACAAGCTGTGCGTTTGGCTCACTAAGTGACGTCAAGCTGAACAGAAATAGAAAAGGCAACAATTTCCTGTTTGGATTGAGAAAATAAAAGCATGACAGCGGCTGGGCGGAAGAGATGCTTTACACAGGAACAGTCTAGAGATGAGCCTTCGGACAGACAGCAGTCCGGGTTTGATGAGGCTGATGTTCAGATCAACAAGTGCAGCACTCGGAGCAGACTGAGGTTACATTTGCAGGAGATATTTCATGATGTCCATCTGCGTCTCTCTGAGTTTTGTGAAGCAGTGACTGTTGGAAATGTCTTAATGCAGTCAAAGGAAGAAGTTTTCCTCCATCAGCTCACACTCGAGTAACCAATCACTGACTGAAAGCGTGACAATGTTATTTATACAGCACCAACTCACAACAGCAGTCACCTCAACAACATGTTTTTGGCTGTTTTGGCCGTGCCCACCCTGACAAAGATGAATGACATATTTGGTTGCTGTAAAACCACAAACTCTGTGGCAGGGTTGGTCCTTCCCGGGAGCAGGGAGTGGGGGAGTTATCTTTTTTTGTGTTGTGCTCTGGTTTCCCCGAGGCCGAGGCACAATAACAGCAACAGCAGATATAAATTAGTGACAAATGTAAATATGAAAACATCCTTTCAACCTGTCAGGACTGATTGAGGTCAGACTTTAAAGCTTTGAATTCATCTTTTCTCCTTTATGATTTTTAAATAAAGTTTAACTTCTGACTTCGGTATCCAACAAACAGGAAGCAACACACAGTGTTCAACTCCGGATTCAGCTTTATTGATGACATCCAGCAGGTGTCAGTGTCACACCAAACCGCCGTTTGTTGCATCACTTTGATATTCATATACCGGTACAGTAAATTTCACAGTATTTTAGGTTTGTCACGTTAACAGCTGTTGATGGGAACACGTGAGAAAAATTATAATAAATGCTTTACTGGAACAATTCAACCATCACTACATTTTTAGCCATTCTTTCAAGAGATTAACTGATCCTCGAGAATATTTTTAAAAAGAAAATGATTCTAGCGTTACATAGCTCACGGATACCCAAAGTCCCCCTAATTAACAGAAGCTATAATAATGGAAGATAATTATTAATTATTAAGTGTGAAGCATCAGAGTAAACTTAAGATTTCTCTTATTTTGTCAATAACAGTTGAATGAGATTATACTTATATACTCTACACAAGCCTTTAATAGTGGTTTCATGTCATATACATCATGTACTGTAACTGTGATTTGTTTTTTTGTTTTTGTTTTTTGAAAAAAGGAAAAAAGTTCACAAGCGATCAAGAAGTACTGTATTTTTCCGATTATAAGGCGCATTAAGCGAAACAAAACAGTCAGATAAGTCAAACTTTACTCAGCTCATTCTTCTTGCTTCCTCCACTTCAAGTTCAAATTTTATTTGCCACATGCAGTGGCAGGTTGCCCTTTGGCAGGTTGCTGGTTGGAATGAACCCGCCCCCCGACCTTACACACACAACACAGACATCACATGGGGATACAAGTCAGAGAACGGCCGCATTACAGAAAAAAACCACTGAAATGTACACTACAATGGGAAAGTACAAGAGGAAAAATAGAGACCTCTGCTCATGCAGGAGGACAGCATGAGAACAGGAAACAAAAAAACTCCTCTGCACAGAAAGCACATAAATGTCCACAGCACAACATTATGGAGCACGTGACCAGCAACAGGGTTGGGTAGGGGATAAGGAGTAATCCCAGGCAACACAGCAGCCATCCTGCCACTGTGCCGACTCTCCAGCGCGAGCCCAGACCTGCCTCGTGAAAAACATTGATTCATTGATTCCCTAACCCCTCCGTAACATTGATTCATTAATGCTGTATTCTATCACAGCTGCTCTATTCCCGTGTTGTTGCAGTATATGAATGACTAACCTCGTATTGTGGATGGATTATCTCAGTTGTTCTCCTGACTGAAGTTTGGTCCGTTTACAGCATCCTGCCATGCGATTGCATTTGTCTCTAACCATCGGGAACCCTCACGTTAACTTTTATCGAGTGGAAAGAAGTTAGCGTTCATCCTCCAGCTTTACTGTGTTTATGTTATGCTAACATAGCTGTGTTGCTAGCAATCACCTAGCACATCATTATATAGCAGCTAGCCCAATTCAGTAACCCTGCAAACGTCACTGCTGTCAAATTTCCTTCATTTGTTCAACTCAAAGGGAAATTCATTTTTACATTTTTCGTGGTGCATACTGCTGAAGGACTCAGGGATGAAGGTGTCTGAATCTATGTGGAGTAAGTGTTTGTCTAAAATCCACTCTGGCTCCATAAACAGTAGACACCAATTAATTCAATTTAAAATCTGACTGCACAAGATTCATCCCTCTGTCTCCCTAATGTGTGACAGGTTGGTAGACGTTGTTTCATGCTTTTTGGTCTTGTCCCTCATCCACAGGCTTTTGGTCTAATATATTTCACTGGTATTCCAGCGCATATATGAAGCCCTACAGCCTGCTCAGAGCTGCTCCAGGCTACAGTGCAGCAGCCGTTGGAGTTAGGTCTGATTGGTGCCCAGAGACTAATCCTGAGGGAATGGAGTCCCCCACTCCTCCTTCCTTTCAGTTGAAGGTAACAGACATGATGTCCATAATACAAATGGAAGAAATCACCAAAGACTGTAAAGACTCTCTTTTGAATGTCTGGAACACTTTGTGGAGGCCAGACTGGGCTAAACTGGGCTAAACTGGGCCCAGATTTGTAAACTCTATTCCAGCTTTGGTGTTCTGTCTTGTGCTGTTTTGCGTTGTGCATGTTTGTCTGAGTTAACTGTTTTTTCTGCAACACATCCGAGCCTGCTTGTTTTTGGGTTTGTTTTTGCTTTATATTTTGAAAATCCAAAAGAAAATTAAAAAAAGAAAAGAAAAAAAAGGAGAATCCAGAGCCACAACCTGTTCGTCCTTTCGTTTTGGTAGATTTAGATAGTTGAGAAATTCATTTTCTGCATCGGATGGATTAATCTGTGACATGAAGCTTCGTTAAAGTCTTCAAAGACTTCTTTGTTGTGGCTCATGAGGAATGCTTTCAGTTCAACCCTTTATAGAGTAAATAGTTCTTTTTTCTTTGTTTAGTTTTAACTGGTTAGCAACAAATTTTTCTTTGCACTAGAAAAAGTTTTAATTCTTTAATTTAGTTCGAGTTTTCTCAGGTTGTTAACTGTATGTTCTTGTGGTGAATAAATAACTTCACTTCGTGCGGGCATCAGTTTAAAATCCATCCATCCATCCATCCATTCGCTTCCGCTTATCCTTTTCAGGGTCGCGGGGGGCGCTGGAGCCTATCCCAGCTGTCATAGGGCGAAAGGCGGGGTACACCCTGGACAGGTCGCCAGTCTGTCGCAGGGCCAACACACAGGGACAGACAACCATTCACACTCGCATTCACTCGCACATTCACACCTAGTGACAATTTAGATTAATCAATTAACCTTGAGTCATCCTTGAGTCTAATTTCATCAACCTGTCTGTTCCTGCAGTTTCTCTGAAGGTTCTCCAAGCTGCTGGGTGGAGTGTTTAACTCACACTGCTGCTGCAGTTTGGCTTTTAGTTAAATGTTAGATGATAAAATAATTCATCGGTTGTTGATCCCAGGCTGTATTTGCATAATTTAACAACCTGAGAATCAGGACCAGACGATTTTTACCGGGTCCTAAAATATATCAAAGCTTAGACGTGTCAGAGCATCTTCTTTGAACGTACATAAAGTGAAATCAACTCTTTCGTTCTGCAGTTAAATGTAAGTGTAAGTTCAGTCTGTGCCGACACGAAGCAGTAAAAAGACCTCTGAGCAGGTCACGTCTTTTCCTCTGCTGCCCCCTGGTGTTCAAACTGTCCAACTCTGAAAAAATAAAAACTGAAATACATTTTTATTTGATTCGACTGACAGGAAACATCCTGCGAGAATACTCAGCTGTGAAACTCTCAGGCATCTTTAGATAACAAAAGTAAAAACAGGACAACATGTTAGAATAAACAGAAGAGTAAAAGCGAACCCGTACTGCATATATTCAGCACGACGCTCTCTTTAATTTGACTTTATTTCCAACCGCATTTATTAAATATTTATATCGTTACAGGCACAGGTTTAAACGTGTACCTGTACATGCACTTCCACACAGGGCATGGTGTGTTTTTCCTCCAGGCTTTAAAAGTAAAACTTTAAATGTTTGAACCTCAAAGAAAATGAAACATATTAATAAGTTTAAATCAGACATCGATATTTATCTGATGTTCCCTAAATGTTCCCTAAATGTTCGAGAACTGATGAAGAGCTGAAAGGAAACTTTGGAACAACAGGAGGTGGGACAGAAACCAGGAAAACAAAAAGAAACAAGTGAATAAATATCATCAGAATAATAATGGTTAGTGGTGCATCTGTTAATGAACACATGAAGGGAAGTTTCATGTGTTTGTTTCAGGTTTAAAGTTTTTTCCATAAATTTAATTTTCTTTGATCTCTTCTGGTTTTTCTTTTTTATAACTTTTCATATTTTTCACACTTTTTTACACTTGTAAATGTTTTCTTTTTATTTCTTTTTGTTTATTATCATGTACAATTTGTTTTTCTCCAACTTCTGTGATTCTTGCTTTTGAAAGAAATGTTTTCTTGTACATTTTCATGTTGTAACTTCCTGGAAATGCTTCGACCCTCCGGCGCACAGAGCTCCTCCATCGGGACGTTTGATGATCAGTGTCGACTTTTAATGTGACGTCAGACAGAGTGAAGAGTCTCGATTATCCGAACAGTTTTTTCCTTCGTTTCCTTGGAGAAAGGCGGAGCCCTCGCTCAGCTGTAGCTGTATCCGGGCAGAGGAAGCATCTGACCCTCTTTGGCCTCGAAGAAGGTGTAGGACAGCGTGATGGTGTCCACTCGGGCCATCCGCGGGTCGTTGTCGAACTCGGGGTCGATGTAGAAGAAGACGGGCATGTCCACCTCCTCGTGAGGGTTCAGGCGCTGCTCCTCGAAGCAGAAACACTGCAGACACACAAGCAGAGATCACGTGTTACACGTGTGATAGCGACCAGCTCGGATCACCCGCCAACGCCACGGCTTTACATGCCGAGAGGACTCGGAGCGTCTCCGTGTAGGGCTCTCTCCCACAGTCCAAACACATCCATGAAGGTGTGAATCTAGAGTATGTGTGTGTTAGTCCTGCGACACACAGGCCACCTGTCCAGGTGTGCCCCGCCTCTCAACCTCCTGCTCACCTGTCCAGTGTGGCGAGTGTTGTCCCATTGATTGATCATGTGACTGATTATTGATTACCTGGATCTTGTTGAAGTACTGTCCGGCGTCAAAGGGCACCACGTTGTAGGTGGAGATGCCGATGATCGGTTTGTCTGTGGGGTTCTTGGCTCTGTAGAACGCCAGCGCCGTCTCCCCGGGAACCACCTGGGGACAGAGCGTGTGCGTGAGGAAGAGGAGGAGGAGGAAGTGATGAAGGATGGAGACGGAGCGCGAAGTCTTACGAAGATCTCCGTCTGCTGCGGCCTGAAGTTCCACTGCATGCTGGCGTGCGTGTCGGCGTTGAACGTCACCTTGATGACGCGCTCCTTCACCGGCGTCATTGTCGCCACCTGCTCCATGTCGTGTCCGGCCACTGCCGTGCCGCCGAGCCCTGTTGCCTGGCGACAGAAGCTGAGCGTTCAAACGAGCTCTCAGCAGCTGTGTGTGTGTGTGTGTGTGTGTGTGTGTGTGTGTGTGTGTGTGTGTGTGTGTGTGTGTGTGCTCACCTGGCAGTAGAGTCGATACAGCGGCACTGCGGCGTATGCCAGGCCGATCATTCCCACGCCGGCTGCGGCGATGTAGGTCAGCGCAGTCTTGTTCCTGTTCCTCCACTCCTCCTCCTGACTTTGGGTCTTCCTGCTCCGCCCCCGACTGTGGAGGCGCTGCGGACGCCACCGCCACAGGAAGTCCTTAGCCTGAGAGCGCAGCCCCCTTGGAGCGCCACAGCGAAGCGTCCGGATGCATCGCGTTAATACCACCGAGGCCTGAGGAAGGCAGAGGGGCGGCCGCAGCAGCAGAGGCAGCAACATGGCTGCAGTCAGTCACACCTGAGACTCACCTGCACGACAATCAGAGTTAGTGTGGAATAAACAGGAAGATGTGTTCTCCACATGTTTAACTCGTCAGGTGAAAACAACAATGAACCAAACTCCATTCAAAAACGACACGATTTTATGCCACCATGCCAAACTGCACCGGCTATTCAGAGTTCACAGAATCATTTGAATGTTGGTGACTTTATGTTGATACATCACAGTCTGTAAACTGAGCTTTTATTTTATATTCACCTGCACTCTACTTCAAAAATGTGCACATTTAGAAACGTTGCCCGGTAACAAAAGTTCTTAATGTGCTAAAACTTTATCAAACAGCTTTTCCACATTTTTAAAAGTCACTCTTTAATTCCGCACATTGCACACTGTGTTAGTGTTAGCAGTACACTGACCCCCAAACTACATCTACAAAAGGTTCACTTTTAAGTAGGGCTGCCACAAACGATTATTTTGATAGTCGACTAGTCACCGATTATTTATGCGATTAGTCGACTAATCAGATCATCATCCACTGGACGTAAAACTACAGCTTATTGCACCAGCAGCATCTGCTCTTATATAACTATCATTAGCTTACAGCTTTAAGCTTTTAAGGTGCTAACTAAAAATAAAGACAAGATGATAGTTTATTCAATTTTAATGAAATTTGCAGATTGTTTCGGTGAAGTTTAATAAACTCCTTGCTATCTAAAATATAACAGGACACCGGAGTAAATTCTCCAGCATCTCACACTTCTGATGATCAGCTGTCTGCTTTACGTTTATTCAGCTGTGTAAAAACTATAACTTTAATCTCAGACAAACAGATTTACTCAGGAACAAATAAAATACTAAAAAAAAAAAGCCAAACAATAACATTTTTAATTTATCTAAGTGACTCATATATATTTAACCTGAGTAGCGAAAGATGGCGGTGGGTTTGAAAACAATTTGCCGGGAGTCCGGTGTTCTCACCGCGCTAGTGACCTAGCCCCCGGCTAGCTAACGAGCTAGTGGGTAACAGACGTCTCCGAAAACGTCGGAGCGCTTTTGAAAATATGTGGTGTCCTGATAAACTGAGCCGATATTTGAGGTTTACACAGCTACATTCTCGCCTGACAATATGTTAAACGTTTATTTTGTGACCCAGAAAGAATAATAAGAGTAATATTAAAACTAACTAGCTGCCGCCATTGTTGGAAACTGAGCTGGGCCGCGCTATGAATTCTGAGACACAGCTTCTTCTTCTTCTTCTTCTTCTTCTTCTTCGGGGTTTAACGGCAGCTGGCATCCTTGTACATGCAGTGCTGCCATCTTCTGTTTCAGTCCGTTATTACACTCTTAAATCCTGCTACTTATTCCTGCGTCTTTTGGGATCTTACAAAGCTTCAAACGAGGCGTCGACTATTAAATCAGTCGTCGACGATTTTGATAGTCGACGTAATCGTGACTAGTCGACAAATCGTGGCAGCCCTACTTTTAAGACACTTGTCTTACAAACAAATGTAAAAATAAACACATATTTAATAAATACACATCCTGCGACAGAAAAAGTCACTCTTCAATTCGGCCAATGTGACACTTGACAAGCATCAACTCCTTAAACGTAACCGAGTCGAAAGTATCGATGACCTTCTCTCCCAGCCGATCATCGCAACAGGAAACAGTTTTTTTCTGCTTTTATTCAGCCTTTCAAAAGCATCCTTCGCCGAATATTTCCACGGACACTGGTAATCATGAAAACGTGTCTCTGATCTTTTGCTGTGTGAGTCCGCGTCGTAAAACAGAGCCCAGTCTGAATTTAACGACTTTTAGTTAGCGGTTTGTAGCTCCTTTAACCACAAAGAGCAGAAACGTTATCGGGGATCATCAGCTTCACAGATCTGCACTCAATAAATCTGATTTTAAATAAAGCGATCTGACAACATACACACACACCTGCAGCGGCTGACTGCACACGTCACGCGGCTCACTCACCTGTTGTTAAACTCTAACTGTAGACTAACTACAGAAGCTCAGTGGGAGCTTCATGGTTGAGTTACCTGTGGAGTTTCTTCGGCATTCACCTCTGCTCAGTTACCAAACATGATTCCGGAAACACTTCGGTGTAACACACAATGTGGTCCGCTCGGCCCCATAGCAACAAGCGAAGCGTTCCGTCGGCAGAGTTTCGCAGGGTAACGGATCACGTGACTGAATTTATCCGCTGAGAAATGTTGTTTAACACAAACGTCACTGTAAAAATACCAGAATAACAGGAGTCGTTTGTAGTTAATTGGTTTTCATTAAAAGCACCTAAAATATATATAAGTTAATAAATCAAATAAATATTTTTAAAGCACAAAAGAGAAAATTTGACAGAAATAAAATAGATTTTACATTTAAAATGTGATTTTAAGGAAAACAGCCAAAATATGCAAATTTGGAACATCTTCAGCTTGGCCTCCAACAATCTCTAAACTATCTCTTTCACTCTTGCTGCGCTCCTTCTGTCTGAAATCACCCCTGATATTTAAAGCCTGACAGACCTGCAGCGCTGTACTCATTTCCATTTCCCAGTGCGACAGTCCAGAGACCACACTGAGGTCTCAGTATAATATTTCCCTTCCTGTTGATCGACTCTCTGGCTTAAATAACAGGCACTTAAAGTGCCTGTTATTTAAGTTAAATAAATAACTTAATTTAATAATTTAATATTTAACTTAATTCAACCTAAGTTAAATTTAAGTTAAATCCTGTTAAATCCTCTCTTAGACGTAGGCTGCTGGGGGATTCCCATGACGCACTGGGTGTTTCTTCTTCACTCACTATGTGTTAACAGACCTCTCTGCACTGAATCATATCTGACTGAGTGGTGTTCAGTTAACAACCTCCAACTGAACACCACGAAAACTAAAGAACTTATCTTGGACTTCAGGAAGGGCAGAGCAGACATTAGTATAATGACAGACCCATACTGTCATTATACTAATGCTGCTATCCTGTATATATTGTACATACTATTGTTTGAGTACTTACGATTGTTTTTTTTGGGGGTTTTTTGTACTTTTTATATTTTACATTTATATTTATTATTGAAACTTGCACCAAGGGAGTGGCACTCCAATTTCGTTGTACTCTGTACAATGACAATAAAGGCTATTCTATTCTATTCTATTATTAATCTCTGTCTCTCTTCCACAGCATGTCTTTATCCTGTCTTCCTTCTCTCACCCCAACCAATCACAGCAGATGGCCCCGCCACTCCCTGAGCCTGGTTCTGTCGGAGGTTTCTTCCTGTTAAAAGGGAGTTTTTCCTTCCCACTGTCGCCAAAACTCTATGAATGTTGAGTTGTTCTCTGTATGTATTTTTTTAGGGTCTACCTTACAATATGAAGCGACTGTTGTTGTGATTTGAGCTGTATAAATAAAATTTAATTGAATTTAATATTATAAAAAAAATTGTAAAAGTAGTCTTTTGCATTGCGAAGTTTTTTATTAGTGTGTGCTCAAATGGCACAGTCGGACCTGTCCAGGGTGTACCCCGCCTCTCGCCCAGTTTCATCTGGCACCCTGAATTTGATCAGCAGTCATGAAAATGGATTGTTTTAGTTTGAACACTATGATAACAGCTTTGAGCTGATTATGCATTTATTCTGATGACACCGCTCCTGAAAAGAAACTCTCCTAGCAGCAAATATCACAACTACAACAGGTATAGGTTTTGTGCAGTTGGCAGTAAACTTAATGTCATACAAATTAATTTTTGTATGACTCATTTAAATGTCCTCCTGAACGTGAAACTCCTACAAACACACAGGCTGTAACGCCAGCTACAAAAATACCTCTGCTCACAATTTTCACTCACAAACTGACTCTGAGCCTCTTTGTTAGGTTTTTGTTTGGTTTATATGACCTCCATAAAACACTGGCACGTTGGAACATGTGTCCTAACCCGTTTAAGTAAGATCAGCGTCTTCTGCAGTTCTCAGCACACGGCTCTTCTCTTTTCCTAAGTCCTTATCATATCTCCTACCAACTTTTCCTTGACCTCAGTGTTTTCATCGAGGTCAAGGAAAGCAGGTTAGGAATATGAGATAGGAGGTACTTGTGGACACCCAGAGGTTTATTCCAAAGTCCTGAGCAGAGCCACATGAGACCCTTTAAACAGCAGCTCCATGTTTCTACAGTGGATCTGTGGGTATATGAGCACATTTCTATTGAGCCAACGTGACTATGATGAACAGAGCGATCAGCTGCACTAACCACTGCTGCTAAGAGAAACCTGATGGACTCGGCTGAATCTTCTTTCAGAGACAAAGAGGACGCAACTGCAGCTCTGCTCCCTCACACGTTTACTTTCACTTCTGGAAAATGACATTGAACTAAATTGAAAACATGTACAGGCAGAGGCGGAGCAAGAAGTGGAATGTCTTGCTCCACCTCTGCCTGTACATGTTTGCATTTCCTGCTTCTCCCATTAGGATCAGCTGGTTTGTAACCGCTAACTGGTGTAGCAGGAGTGGATCCTGAATTTACACATTAATGACGGCGTCAGGGGATCAGGAGAAACTCAGCTGTTTTCTCTGAGCTGAAATGATGCTTGAAGTTTAAAATGTTAGAAAGTCATTCTTGAAACCTCTGAGTTTTTCTCTCCTTTCAGCCTGCTGCAGGTTACACCAGGTTAAAAACACACGTTCATCTACATTTCTGTATTTTTATTATGTAAAAAAATGTAAATATACTTTTATGTTCATATGTATTTGTATTTTCTAATTAGCGTTCTTAAATATATACAACAATAATAAATTATTACAGTATATTATAATTATAATGCTATCATTATTAGTAGTAGTAATCTGGAGGCCGATTCGATTCACCGGCTAGCCTGGCTCTGGTCGTTGACGCTGTGAGGGGAAGTACGGTGGCCGGCAGGAAGAAACGCGCTGGTAGTGCGGGGAGCTGCAGCCATGGAGGGGGTCACCGTCGGCCAGGTGTTTGACGCGGAGTGTATCCTCAGTAAGCGGCCCAGGAAGGTAAGCTCAGCGCCGGTGGCCCGGGTGTGGTGTGGTGTGGTTCCGCTCGGCCCGGCCCGCTGTGACTGTTCTGTCTCCGCAGGGAAAGTTCGAGTACCTGGTGAAGTGGAGAGGATGGTCCTCCAAGTAAGTAGCTCGCTAGCTGCTAACGGCTAACGGTCATAACAAAGCCGGGCCGCGGCTCGGTTCGCGTCGCCACCGAGGCTCCTACCGCGGCACACGGGGGGAGAAGCACGGCCGGTACCGACCCATCCGCGGCCGGCGTCGATCCACGGCCTGCCGGCGGACACGTCCAGCTCCAGGACCGCAGCAGCTGAGGCTCGGCCGGTCCTGCGCCACCGAGCAGCCTGATGTTGATTTGCTGACATGTTTTGTATTTGTGGATAACGCTGGCAGCTGTGCGTGGGCCTCCGTGATGGCTCCACACAGAAAACCCGCTCGTGTCCGTCCTGAATGTGAAATGTTTGTCGTGTTTTCAGGCACAACAGCTGGGAGCCCGAGGAGAACATTCTGGACCCCCGGTTGCTGGCAGCCTTTCACAAGAGGTCAGTTTGTCCCCAGACTGCAGGTAAACTCAGGTGTGCTCCACGTCCACCTGCGTGGAAGCTCACCTGAAGGGCCTGAGAGAGGAGCAGTCAGGGAGCTCCTCCCAGCCGCTCATTCAGTTAAACATCTTAATATTTGTAATGTTTTTAATCATAATTTAAATAAGCAGTTAAAAGTAACTTTGTTAAGAAAGGTTGTATAGTAACAAAATGTATTTAATATTATTTAATATTTATAAAAATATAAACATGTCATATCAGAATTGATAAATTATATATTTAATTTTACTGATAGTTATAATTGCTGAAATAAAAAGTCCTGCGATTATTAGTATCAAAAAGATTTAAAATAACAAAAATGTGTTTTGTCTCTAATATACATATGAATTAATTGCATATTAAAATAAATGTAATTAATGAAATAATACATTTCATTATTAGTAAACGTTACTGTCACAGTAAGATAAATGTATAGATATATATTTTAAAAAGTTAATGATGGCGTCAATAAATAAATTATTAAAAGACTAAAAATATATATATTACATACTTTACATATTTATATAATGTAATTAATACATTTAATTTATTATTAAAAATATAGAAATATGTTATTATATTCTGCAGCACGGTGGTTAGCACTGTTGCTGCACAGCAAGAAGGTCTCTTTGTGGAGTTTGCGTGTTCTCCCCGTGTTTGCGTGGGTTCCCTCCGGGTACTCCGGTTTCCTCCCACAGTCCAAAGACACACAGTTAGTGGGGACAGGTTAACTGATTAATCCAAATTGCCCATAGGAGTGAACGTGAGAGCGATTGGTTGTCTGTCCGTGTGTGGTGGCCCTGCGACAGACTGGCGACCTGTCCAGGGTGGACCCCGCCTCTCGCCCTATGACAGCTGGGATAGGCTCCAGCGCCCCTGAAAAGGATAAGTGGAAGCGAATGGATGGATGTTATTATATGTTATGTATTTTAAAAATGTTACATATTATATGTTAGTAAATTATTATTCTAGTATTCAAACAGAAATATCTGTAAATAATATATAAAAGAATTAATATGTATTAAACACTAATAGTAATAATAACAAATATTCAAATTACTTTTAAAAGAATGATGTATATTGAATGTATTTAATAAAATTGCAATTTAATAATTATATTATGTGGACATGTAATAAATATATATTCAATATGTAATTTCATATTGATGGGTGAGCAGGCGCCCAGGTTCGGGTCCAACCTGTGGCCCCTCCCTCTCTCTGACCGCTCTCGTCTCTCGTCACTTTCATTTAAGGAAAAATATAAATATATGTACATGTAACTATTTAATATATTTATGATTTTAATGAATGGAAACAAGCAGCAGAATCAAAGAAATAGACAAACTGACAGATCTTTGTCACATGTGACGCGCGTCAGTTCACGAATCATTTCACGCTTGTTTTTATGAAAGAACGACGTGTTGAATATTTGGACTTGCTGTCTGCGTGTTTAAATAACGTTTGTTTCGATCTGTTCCAGAGAACAGGAGCGCGAGCTTCTGTTTCAGAAGAAGGGAAAGAGGCCGAGAGGCCGACCTCGAAAGATTCAGGTGAAACACGCCGACCCCGCCTCCTGATTCTGTCTCATGACCTCTGACCCTTCTTGCTCATCCCGTTCTGTTTCTGTTCTGCAGCCAGCGCCCACCGTCACGAAGGACGACCGCTCCTCGTCCTCCTCTTCCTCTGGCCTGTCATCAACCGCCTCCTCGTCTTCCTCAGAGGATGAAGAGCACACAAAGAAGGTGAAGCCCGCCCCCCGCGTCCACCCCGTCCCTCAGAAGAGGCCTCAGATCCTGCTCGCCAAACCTGACACCCCCCAAAAGAAGAAGCGAGGGAGGAAGCCGCTGCACCCCGACCTGAGGGCTCTAAGGCAGGCAAAGAGCCGCCCTCCCCCGCCGCCTTCTCCACCACGCCACCAGCAGCTGCCCAGAGACGAGCCGCGGGCCAGCGTGAAGAAGCCACTGCAGCCGGCCAGCTTCACCTACACCGGCCTGAGCCGGAGCGCCAGAGAGGAGGCCGGCTCCGCCTCCCAGACCTCCTCTGCCTCCTTCTCCCAGGCCTCCAAACCCGGTGGGCTCGGCTGCATTTGGACCAATCGCTCGCTCTCAACCTCCTCCCTGTCCTCCAGCTCCACCTCCCAAAACAAAGCCACGCCCACCGCACAGAATAAGAACTCTCTGTCAGAGCTGAAGCGCTCCGTCCCGGAGATCGGCAGAGGAGACGGCTTTAAGGTGACGCCTCTGAAGCAGGGCGGAGCCTCTGGGTCGCTGGGACTGCACAGCAGCTTTGGAGGAGGCGCAGTGGTGCACCGCCCCCTGCTGGCTCAGAGGAGGCAGGATGGCAGCGGTGGTCAGAGCGGGGTGGCTCCACACAAGCATCTGAGCACGAGTTTGTCCAAACCGCCATCGTCAGCATCGCCGTCGCCCCGAGACAGAGCCAGCCAGGCGCTGAGCCTCCGCGCCCTTAACCTGCAGAGCGTCGGCAAACTGCCGCCCACGAGCGGCCTTCAAGGAAGCAACACTAGCGGGGTAGCGGTAGCAAGAGCGAACCCACGGAGTAGTGGCAGTGGGATGGTCGTAAAAGGAGGAGCGAAAGATGCTCGCACTGGAGGCAGAGCTCCAGAGCAGGGCGTGACGAAGGACAAACTGACGGGTGGTGGCGCTGCTCGAGGGAATAGTGGCGTGAGGCAGGACGGCCGTAAACACGCGCTCGGCTCTCAGAACAGGAACCTGAACGAGCTCAGCACCGGCGACTCCGACGAGACTAGCACCAGCGAGTCAGAGACGGAAGACGCTCTGTTTCCTAGCAACAGCAGACCCAGCCGCGGCAACAACGCCACCGACTCTGACACGGAGACGGACTGGAGGCCGGCGCGGAGCCTCCTGGAACACGTGTTCGTCACAGACGTCACAGCCAACTTCATCACGGTGACGGTGAAGGAGTCGCCAACCAGTGTGGGCTTCTTCAGCTCCCGGAACCACTGAGCCGGGCGTCTGCTCGCTTCCTAGAACAGCTCAGGGTTCCTACACCTCTCTGGAAATCCAACACTCAGTCATTCCCGGCGCCTCCAGGGCGACCCTTCGGTTCCAAG
This sequence comes from Haplochromis burtoni, assembly GCF_018398535.1. Classification (NCBI taxonomy): domain Eukaryota; kingdom Metazoa; phylum Chordata; class Actinopteri; order Cichliformes; family Cichlidae; genus Haplochromis; species Haplochromis burtoni. The sequence continues at coordinate 115,183 of NW_024582783.1, forward strand.
AAACAAAAACACGGTGGAGAGATCGGATCGAGCAGGAAGCTCCTCACAGTCGGCAGTAGGAACCCTGACGTTCAGACCCCGTTCACACCTGTGATCAGTCTGCCGACCTTTAACCTGCAAACAGGTCACCTTCACAGGGTCAGAGGTCAGGCGACTTTCATACCTTTTTAGACCTTCCTGTTAGGACGGAAAATGTATTAAAAAAAGTCAATAAAACAAAATGTTCCCTTCCTCTGAGATGTAATACATTACGACTGCCAAGAGGGGGCGCTAATGTAGGGGCTCAGAGTCGTCTGATTGACAAACACAGTTTTAAACTAAACGATGTGAAAATGTTACTTTTTTGTATCTAAAGATGAGAATTTGTGCTTGTAACGATAATTACGATTACGCTGTCCTCCATCTTTAAAATGTATTACCCTTCCAGGACCCGAAGCTCAGTCAAGCTCCACTCTGACAGCCAAACCATCTGTTCTCTGATTGGATTGTTAAATTTGTGATTCACGTGATGTTGACCAATCAGCTGAAAGGAAGAAAATTGGGTCAAAATTTGTACTTGTAAGTTGAAAGTGACAGAGGGAGCAGAGAGGTTTACACTGATCTGTAACCTTAACAAACAAAATGTGTAACCTGTGTAAATATTTTTTTAGACACACAAATTCTCATCTACAGATGCACAAACATAACGTTTCTTTAGATATTTTAGTTTACAAAGTTCTAAAAAGATTTACGAGCACAGTTTGACTCCACACTAATGAACCTAACAGCTGGTTGCTGCCATCGTGGAGGGAAAAGTCTGTATGTTTGTTTGAAGCAGCGTTCCTGCAGGATCGTCCTCGCAGTTTAAAGTTTCGTCTGTACGGAGCACGCTCAGGTCGAGCAAACAAACTCGTTGTCTGCATATAAACACTCCCGCCTCACCTCTGGTTTCTCTCTGTCTTAAACACAGAGAGCGTCAGGTGTTTGTCAGGAAGGTGTTCAGGTATGAAAGTAGGTCAGGCCGAGGTCCCACGCAGCTGAGACCAAACCAAAGTCAGGATGAGGCTTTGATGATGTCGTAAATAACACATTGATTTCATTGGCTGGAAGCCCCTCGAAGCTGGCGCAGGCTTCTGCACCCTCTGCTTCTGCTTAGAAAGGAAGTGACGTCCTTCTCGGAGCTTCCTGATCACCGGGGATAACTCAAGCTTCCCCACAGACCAGCCAAAAAACCCTGGAAGACAGAATTGTTGATCCGATTGTTTCTGAGCGACACGCCGCCCACACCCACAGTCACTGACTGTCACAGCCAGCGGCTCCGAGGTGTCGGCGGTCGCTCGGCGCCACGTGAAACCACGCCACTATGTTTGTTTCTCGTCCGAAAATCCTTTTTGTTCAGTCGCCCGATAAAAAGATGATGGAAACCGTCCGCTCGGTTTTTCTCACATCGCTGAAGCGTCTCGGGTCGCGTCACGGATGCGTTTTGGTGCTGCGCCGCTTACAGCACAGTCCGACTACTCTGGCGTCCTTCAGGAGGCTTTGTGTGCTCGCCTCGTCAGGTCTGCAGCTCTGATGGGTGTCTAAACGGGGTCTGGACTCACAGGTGGACAGCGCCTCTCCGGTGCCTCAGGTTCCCCCCTCACAGCAGGACTGTTGGACCGCCGCTCGGCGGGATTAGCTCCAGGAGGACATTTGTGTTTGTTGGACGTACGTGGCTTCTTCCAGGGCAGCATGTTTAAAAAAAGAAGTTTCCTCCAGCCGTCGTCTTTCAGTTCTCTTTGGACCAAAGCTGTTACGAATGTGTGTCGTTCTCAGTGTGGTATCGACAGTGTTTCGTGCACTACGTGCAGTATAAGCTCATGAGACATCCCATAATCACTTCTATATATGTACATATATATATTTAGCAGTTTTGTACCATTTGAAACCATCGCCGTGTCTTTTGGAGGTGAAATATGTGTTAATTTATATTTGTAAATATGTTTTTCATGTGATATGTAATAATCTATGGGTGCTCATTTTGGCTTTTAGCGTCACGCACCTGTAGCCTGAAATAAACCGGAAGCACCTGAAACTTCACGGCTCGGCGTGTCTGTGCGCTGCCGTGTTTCACCACCAGGTGGCAGCGCTGCACAGAGAGCAAAGAGGATGCAGGTGCTCGCTGACGGTTGATGACCAGGAAAAGTTTTAAATGAAAGCAGTTAACAGGAAGTTTGCAGGTCATACGTAGGTCATATGATGTCACACCAATTACATCATCAGGTCACATGAACGGAGCGTCCAACTGAGACAAAGCACTGTTAATAAATCAGCTCCTGTAATAATGTGATAAACACAGAATAGATTTTTCTTGTGTTAAAAATGACATTAATTAAGCTGTAAATAAAATTACATATTAATAGACTGATTGTTTTAAAAATATGTTTAAAATAAAAAAGCAAATATTTTAAACATTTAAAATGACTAAATTATAATTAAAATGTTTTTCAAAACAATATTAAAAAGATCAAAATAAAAGCACCATGAATAAATATTAGAATTTAAAAAAACGCCTTAATTGTGATTTAATAATAATTATTAACGGGGAATGTGATGAATAATTAAAAAAGTCAATTACAAAGTAAAATACTGAAATTAAAAAAGTTAAAAATGATTATTGTAAAATTGTATTTTAATAAGCAAACCAAGAGATTTCAGGAACTATAAATAATGAAATCAAATCTGTTGTCAGGTTGATGCCACAGCAGCCATAAATAAACGGTTTCTTCTTTATGTTTAACGGTGACTCTTTAATGGTAGGACCTAAAAAACGTACCCCTTATGAGGTCCTAGAGCCAAAAATCGACCACGCCCAAAAAAGTGCTATAAAAAATTTATATATTAATATTTTATTCCACTTTAAATTAGCCAATCTTTTAGACCTACTTCTCCTTGAACTATTCATGTCAAGTTTTAATTACATTTCGCGGATTTTAACCCTTTATATCCCGGTTTCGTCACATGAGCGCACTGCTTTTTTTGCCCCAAAAAACATAAAACTTGAATATTTTCCAAAAAAAACATTTGAGGTAATATTCAATTGTTATTATAATTAGGCCTTTAGATGGACTAAAGATTGGCACCAACAGTCATTTCGATCGCCTTTTTTTTTTTTTGCAGGAGCGCATTTCATAAAATGCACACACTATCGGTCCCAATCGACCACGCCCAAAAAAGTGCTATAAAAAATTTATATATTAATATTTTATTCCACTTTAAATTAGCCAATCTTTTAGACCTACTTCTCCTTGAAATATTCATGTCAAGTTTTAATTACATTTCGCGGATTTTAACCCTTTATATCCCGGTTTTGTCACATGAGCGCACGGCCGTTTTTGGCGGAAAAAATGAAATATTTTCCATAAAATACATTTGAAAGTTATATTTTATTGTACTTTTAATTAGGCCTTTGGATGGACCAAAGATTGACACCAACAGTCATTTCGATCGCCTTTTATTTTTTTTTTCAGGACCAGAAAATGGTCTCCAGGCGGCAAATGCTCCTCCTCTAGGCCGAAATAAGTGCATGTTGCCGGGGTACGTCGCGGCGATCACCGGGGCACGATCACCGGGGACTGCTTTTTCCAGCCCACACGTCCGATACCACGTGACAACAAATACGTCATTTCCTGTTGACTGAGAAAAAAAAAGCACCCTCTCGTGGTCCTAGGGACCAAAAAATGGTCCAGTCCGATCACCGGGCGAAGCCGCTGCTGCACGCCGAAAATGAGGCTTCATTTCCCGCAGGTCTTTCCAAGAAGCCCGCTGTTTTCCAGCAGGGATCAAATGTGGAGCAAGGGCGCCACCCGGTGGCCAAATAAAAAAATTACAATTCTAAGGCCTTGAGTCCAGAATGAAAACGAAACCTAAGCCGCCACCCAGATATTAACGGTAATAATTCTGCAGTGAAAAATAGCGTTTATAAAGGGTTTCAATGGGGCGATTTATGGCTTTTGGTCCTCTAGTGGATGTCGGTTTTTAGCTTAGCCACCTTAAGCTAATCGAATAAACGGAGACGGCAATTCTAAAGAAAAAACGAAAAAAAAGGGGTTGGGAGGTTTGGCTATATTCTATTCAACACAGTGAAAATGGCCTAATATTAAAAAAACGTGTGGATGATAAATGGCCGGAGGTCCTACCAAGGGTTAAGGAGAAACGAGAGTGAAGCACATGATCGTCATGGTTATCGTTGTGGTTATCGTTCCATTAACATACAAACTGGACTGATAACTTCTCAGTTCTCACAGACGTGTCGGCTCAGACTGTAAAAATAGGAATTCAGTTCATTATTTCTAATAAGTAACATACGTTTTAGTGTTTCGCAGATTTTTAAAATATTTGTGTTTTGGTTTTATGACAATAAAAATGGTAAAATTTTAAATATAGACATAAATATAATACAGGTAGCAGGACCTCGTCAATGTTTCTTCATTTTTTCTGTTTTTTGTACTGAATTTGATAAAAAGGTGTTTTACAGGCGCAGCTCCTTCAACTGGAATCAGCTGAAAAGTCATAAACACGTCTTTAAAAAACCTGAGATGATATTTCTGAGATGAATTTTAAACGGCTTAAGCCAGGGGTCCCCAATCCCACTCCACGAGGGCCGGTGTCCCTGCAGGTTTTAGATGTGTCCTTGATCCATCACAGCTGATTTAAACGGATGAATGACCTCCTCAACATGTCCTGAAGTTCTCCAGAGGCCTGGTAATGAACTCATCATGTGATTCAGGTGTGTTGACCCAGGGTGAGATCT
>NW_024582783.1:131259-175989 GCF_018398535.1 Haplochromis burtoni
CTTTGGCCCAGAGGTACGTAGGATGCCCAGAGTAAGACGGTGTTGAAAGTTGGACCTCAACTATTATGGATGATTTTTAATGAATTTTTGAATATATCGCATAATTTAGAGTAGGTGTATTGAATTCAATATACATGTCCTTTAATTTCTGAGATATTTACAGTAAATCTGGATGATATTTGGTACAGAGGTACAGTAGGTGTCCCAGAAGGAGGATGTGTTGAAAGTCGAACCTCAACTATCAGGATGATTTTCTAATGAATTTTTGAAATTTGACATAATGTAGTGTATTGCTGTATTGAATTGATATAAATGTCCTTTAATTTCTGAGGAATTCTACAGTAAATCTGGATGAAACTTGGCACACAGGTACAGTAGGTGTCCCAGAGAGGAGATTGTTGAAAGTTGGACATCAACTATTCAGGATGATTTTAATGAATTTTTGAAATAAACATAATTGTAGTGCATTGACTGTATTGCACTGAATATGAGTTTACTGTGATTTCTGAGTAATATTACAGTAAATCTGGGTAAAACCTGGCCCAGAGGTAAAGTAGGTGTCCGAGAAGAGGATTGTGTTGAAAGCTTGGCATCAACTTTTAAGAATGATTTTTAATGAATTTTTGAATATGCAACCAGACTGTCACGATGGCTGTATTGGGCTGTTCCATTGTAATTTGTGTGCGCGCGCGCGTGCGTGGGTCTAGGCTTTCAATCAGGATATAAAGCGAAAAGGCGCTACCGTAAAGACTGGTGTAAAAGCGCAAGGAAATTTATGCGGCGGATAGGAGGCGGCTGGCTTGACCGCGGCTCACAAATGACGGCTCACTTTACCGCGGTAGCTTTGAGACGTGGTGCTTCATCTTTGACCACGTGAGGAGCTCTACGGACCACAGCTAAACCGCTGTGAAGATCTGAATCACATATTAAGTAAAATAATGTTCGTGAAACATTTCTGTCCGAAAGTGGCACAAAAACGCAAAGTTTCAAATGATGAGTTGAACGTGAAAAACCTCCAACAGGAACACGTCTGCAGCCCATCGTCCTCCAAACATGAGCTCAGTGAAACGAAGTGAAATAAATCTGCCATGTCTGACGCGTTTTCATGATTTCAGGCCGTGTTTTGTGGCACAGTTACATAAATGATGAGTTCACTCGGACTCACGCTGAGTCTGTGCAGCAGAGACGGAGCGCCTGGAAAACAGACTGCAGGTGGGATGAGTGGGAGATGTCGGATGTCACACCCACGTGTTTCAAGGGTTTCACTGCAGTGCGAGGAGACAGCCGGCATCTGTGGCCACCCACCCGGCTGGCCCGGCCGCCGCCGGCGTCCCCGCCCACACGTCATAAACCCCATGTTCAGAGGAGACTGCCAGGAGCCGACGCGTACACCGCAGTCCGCGTGCCGTGCTGGACTTCCCGTGGTGCAACAAACGTGTCAGTGTGTAAAACCTGTAAGCACAACATTAGTAACCAGAGACAGACGATGAGCAGCACACAGACACTCACGCTGTAGAAATATACTTTCATTTCTTTCATTTCTATATAAAATGTCACAAACGTGCAGTCTCTCTTTGTTTTAGAGTCGACACATTTTTTCAAATTCAAATTTTATTTGTCACGTACACAGTCATACACAGTACGATATGTAGTGAAATGCTTGGACAACTGCTCGTGACCTAAAGAAAACAAAAAAGGAAAAGGCTATGAATAAGATAGGAAATAAATACTAAATTAAAAAGGACTGTGTGGCCACCCATGGCTCCAACACCATTGTGAAGTTTGCTGACGACACAGTGGTGTTGGGTGCCATCTCCAACAACGATGAGGCGGCCTACATGGATGAAGTGAAGAATCTGGCATCGTGGTGCCAGGACAACCACCTCCAGCTGAACGTCAGCAAGACCAAGGAGCTGGTGGTGGACTTCAGAAGGGGTCAGCACAGAGACTACAAGCCCATTATCATCAATGGAGCTCCAGTGGAGAGGGTGCAGTCCTTCAAGTATCTTGGTGTCCACATCTCCTCAGACCTGACATGGGCTGCCCACATTCAGGTCCAGACCAAAAAGGCTAGGCAGCGCCTGTATCACCTACGACAACTGAGGAAGTTCAGGGTCTCTCCAAAGATCCTCAGGATTTTCTATACAGGCGCTGTGGAGAGCATCCTCACACAGAACATGACATCGTGGTTTGGGAACAGCTGTGTGAAGGACCAAAAAGCTCTCCAGAGAGTGATCCGTACAGCAGAACGCTGCTGCAGGATTGCTCTCCCCCCGCTTCAGGACACCTACACCAGGAGATGCCGGACTAAGCAGCGCAGATACTGAAGGACCCGTCCCATCCTGGCAACAAACTGTTCCAACTTCTGCAATCTGGTAGAAGGTTCCGCATCTTCCGGGCAAGGACAGAGAGACTCAAGAGGAGCTTCTATCCCCAAGCCATCCGTGCCCTAAACACACACACCCGCCCTCTCACATCATCTATAATGACTGAGACAGGACTCTCTTCCAGACACTAAACCAAGGCACAATGTACATTTCAATTCCTTTAATTTTAAATATGTTTATATTGTCTATCCTGTAAAATAGTCAGATGTCTATTCATATTAATGTACAGAATTCACCTGCTTGCTGCTACTACTGCACATTCACCCATGTATATACTATATAAATATTATAATATATATATATATATATAGTATATATATATATATATATATATATATATATATATATATATATAACTATACATATATAAATATACATAATATTATACATATATAATATATGTAATATAACATATATACATATATATATATAACATATATACATATATATATATATATACATATATATATATATGTATATATATACACTCCAGCCCCAACCCCACCCCCTCCACATTTTTGCGGAGCCATGTCGAGGAGCGTTCAGGCTACATTTCACTGTCGTGTACTTGTATAACTATGCATGAAAATGAAAAGGCTATGAATCTAATGAAATAAATATGAAAAATTAAAAAGGGTAAATTTAACTAGGAAGGAATAAAATATAAATTAAGGTTAAAAATGAAATAACTGTACAACACAAATTAGAATGAAGGGTAAATTTAACTGGGAAGAATAAGATAAAATATATAAATTAAAGTTGAAAATAAAATAACTGTACAACAAAATACACAATATAGAACTATATAAGAATGTATGAAGAAATATAAATAAATATATACACAATAACAGCAGCTGTACAAGTATTAACTGGAAATGAAGAATGATAGTGACCAGTGTTGTGCAATCCACATTATGTCTTGTGCAGTGCAAATATGCTTAAAGTGATTTAAGTGATGAAGTGAAAACAATGTCCAGAATGTCCTGTTTCCCAGCAGGCAGACGCTTCCTGCAGCACTTTATTCTACATCGAGTGTAGTCAAGAATATGTTTGTAGTTCCTCTACAGCAGGGGTCCCCAATCTCAGTCCACGAGGGCCGGTGTCCTGCAGGTTTTAGATCTCACCCTGGGTCAACACACCTGAATCACATGATGAGTTCATTACCAGGCCTCTGGAGAACTTCAGGACATGTTGAGGAGGTCATTCATCCATTTAAATCAGCTGTGATGGATCAAGGACACATCTAAAACCTGCAGGGACACCGGCCCTCGTGGACTGAGATTGGGGACCCCTGGTTTAAAGACTGCACGAAGCACCGATCCTCCAATCACAGACCGGCACGCCCCGAGCACAACAGGACACAAGCAGTTTACTCAAACATATTTTGGGAAAATTCCACCTCTCTGCTCGGCTCTGACCATAAATCACACACACAACACCACACAACACACACACACACACATACAAACACATACACACACACACACACACACACACACACACACACACACAGAGCGACCTGCAGACATCAGTGTGTGACGCCTGCATTAATCTGGCGTCTCTCGCTGTCGTGTTTTGTTTCTGCGTGAATCCCAAACAGAAGCTCGGAGTTTTTCATGAAAACCTGGAAGCTCAAAGTGAAGGAAACAAAGCTGCAGTTCCCCTGACGTCCACTGGAGGCTCCACACTGAGTCAGACCCACAGAGTTAAAATGAACTCGTCCACAGCCCGATATAAAATCTGTCTCTGTGCATCATTTTACCCCAATGTCAGTTTCACGATTAGGGTGTGGCCTATCTGACCACGCCCCCTCATGACCCCCCTCAGGGGTCCACAATCTCAGTCCACGAGGGCCGGTGTCCTGCAGGTTTTCAAGAGTGCAATAAAAAATATAACCAAACAAGCTTAATTTACAGTTTGAAATACAGAAGATAATGAAAATATATAAATAACTACCTATTAATCCCCATATCCAAGTATCAAGACGTGTAAAAACAAATTACATTCTTTCCTCAGTTTCTATTAATAAGACTTAAATTTACATGAAATTTTTCAAAATTATATACATTATTCATAAGGAGAGAAAGAATTCAGAAACAACACGGAGAGTGTTTTGATGCATGCTCAATCATCCAGGTAATTAAATCCCTAAAGGTTGATTCTGTAGCGTTTTCAATGGGAGAAAAGTTTCGTCACTCATCCTAGTGACTTCTGCAGTCTCAGCTGACTGCAGGTTTCCCCAGTCTTATAACAATAATAATAATAATAATAATAATGGATTGCATTCATATAGCGCTTTTCAAGACCCTCAAAGTGCTGTACAATTCCACTCTCACATTCACACACGGGTGGAGGCAGCTACAGGTGTAGCTACAGCTGCCCTGGGGCAGACTGACAGAAGCGAGGCTGCCATATCGCGCCATCGGCCCCTCTGGCCATCACCAGTAGGCGGTAGGTGAAGTGTCTTGCCCAAGGACACAACGACCGAGACTGTGGGAGCCGGGGCTCGAACCGGCAACCTTCCAATTACAAGACGAACTGCCAACTCTCATTATGCAATGTACTGTTTAAAAGAAAAAACTTTTTTTTGCCTTGACAACATACATTCATCTTCGTCAAAGGAGCTTGCAAAGAAAAGCATCTGGACTTCTTTAAGTTACTTGAAGACGTTTGGCGTCTTAAAGACTGGTGTAAAAGCGCAAGGAAATTTATGCGGCGGAGAAGAAGCGGCTGGCTTGACCGCAGCTCACAAATGACGGCTCACTTTACCGCGGTTCAAAGCTCAGGGTCACTGATTGTGTCAGTGGGTCCGGGAGGTTCTTCAGTGATCTGCGAGCTCCTGGACTGATGCTGTTTCTCACATTTTTACTGATTTCCTTGGTTTAAAGTCTTTGTGCTACGTAAACCACTCAAACTTGATGTTTTCTAATATTTTGCAGTGATTTACAGACACAGGTCTGTGGCAGCGACCGCACAGAGAAGCTTCTCGTCTCTGAGCCGCTGCTGCAGGTTTTAAACTGAAACTAAATGAGCGTTAAATCGTTTGGATCAAAGCTTCTTCCTGCTCTCAAACATTTTACACTTTCAGCTCTTTTGTTTTTGAGGATTTGCTGTTTTTCAACAATACAAAGTTTTTTATTCCAAACTGCATCCTGACATCACCCTCACTCACTAATCTTTTCAAAGTTTTTCAGGATTTTAGAGAGAAAACGGACATAAAGACAACAAACAATAAAACTATATCAAAGGTTCAGACTGAAGCTGAATGCGTGACGTGAATCTGATGAGAACGTCGCGCACGTATTTCTGATGGACAATAATCAGCTGGATTTATAGAATTTAATCTTTCAATCTTAATCTTCAACCTACAGGAAGAACATAAAGAAAACCTGTAGCTGTTCAGCAGCAGCAGCGGCACAGGTGTGCGCTCCACCTGGATACGTGCAGAGGAGAGCCTGCTGGAGCCGTCCACCGCCCCTCCATCCTCCCTGCTGTCTGTGAGCGGAAACTCTGGTTTAAATAACACGATCCCACATTATTCATGTTAGTTTTAACTCATTCGTACCGAAACGACGTTCTTGTCTTGCTCAGCGATTGTTTCGTGAACAGGAAGCGTTCAGCGTCTCTATTAAACACAAACATTTAAACACAACACAGATATAAAACTGCTAAAACGCTGCCACCTTGTGGTAAATGTGTTTATTTCTCCAAAGAAATGACAAGAATAAATCACTGATAATAAACGATAATAATTTTCTCGGTTACATCATTTAGCTGGAATCTGCAGGTTTTCCTTTAACAAACATTTCCACCTTAAATCAAGCAGAAAAAAACACAAAAAAGTCACCTGAATGTGACAAATGTTCCTGCGGTGCTGCTCGTTTCCACCCATTTGTACTTTTCTGAGGACATAAAACAGATTCTGGATCTTTTGCATTGATCTTATTCTGAGCAGACTGACTCCACGTGGACCTGCAGGCGCGCGCCGGTCTGTGGACCCGCAGGCGCGCGCTGCGTTCAGGGTTTTGGCGGCTGTGACAGAAAACATTTTACATTTCTTGCAAAAACAAATTTGACACTTTTTTGTTTCTCGAACAGAAGACAAAGTCAAACACGTGATTTTACAGGATGCCGTGATGAATAAATAAAACCAGTCTGTTCTCAGCTGTCCACGCCTGTGATGATGTCACGTACAAGTGTGATGCGGGTGTGAGTGGAGAGTCTCAGCTCGGGCAAGCGCACTTGCACTCAGATATGAGTGGGTACTGCACCGGGATCCACGCGCACCGGAGCGCGTTCCTGCGCCGGCAGCGCCACCGCAGCAGGGTCACATGCGCGGCTCTGGCGGGCGTGCACAGCATGCCCTCGGGCACCGAGCACGAGCGCTTGTTGGAGCAGCTGCCCACTTTCACGTAGCGCGGCCAGAAGCGCGCGCCCAGGTCACTCCAGGCGTGCTGCACCGGGCACGCAGCACGCGCCCACAGCCACTGTTGCAGCCGGCGGCGCAGCTTCCGGCCGCGCGGTGGCTCCGGGACCCCCGGGGAGTCCGGGGGCTCCTGCGGCGGGGATGCGGACATGAAGTGCGGGTCGAAGCGGGCTCCCAGCAGCCCACGCAGCTCCGTGACGTTCAGGTCCCGCTCCGTGGGGTCCAGCGCCGGGTCCGGGTCCTCCTGCAGAGCCTCCACCGGCAGACCGTCCCCGGGGACCGGCCGCAGCAGGAAGCAGTGCTGGCACGCCCCCTCCTCCGTCCCAAAGCCTACAGAGAGCACGAGCGCCAACACGGCCAGGAGGGAAGAGGGCTCCATGTCCACGAGCCACACCCCCACGCAGGTATCCAGAAAGACCTTAGCAACCGTAAGAGCGCGCGCGGCGCAGAGGCGGGTCCGCGCAGTCCGTGTCCAGGTCCACGGCGCGCGGGACTCCACGCGCGGTCGGCATGCTGCTGCTGGTTCTCCCGAAGCCCGAGTGAAGCCTCCGCTCGCTGCAGCCAGATATCCTGCAGGGTGCTGATGTCATCCACGCCGGGCCCACCCCCTCCCAAAATACTCCAAGTTCACGCACAAGCGCGTGACCGCTAGGAGGAGGAGAGGAAAGCACCAGGAGGAATCCACGCGTGATGACGGTGAGCTCATAAAGTCAGCACAGACATGAAGTAAAAGCGCGAGTGGTACAAATACTCCAAAGTACTGTGGAAGTACTCACATGCCACTTGGCTGCAGGGGTGTATTTAACTGAGGTGCCCCCCCACAGCTTTGAAAGGAATGTAACTCAGTACATTTACTGTCAGTTACTCTGCTACTTTCTGCTTTCACTCCAATATTTTCTATGTAAATATTTTAGAGGTTAATTCCTGTAGTTTTTGCAGATCAGTTGAATTGTTACAGAGCAGCTACACAAACACCTGAAAGAGACTTTGCACAGGATGTGGACTCATCTGCACCCTGAACCTGAACCTTGAGGGGTCAAATGTCGCTTTTGATTTGACATTTACCTGTTAAATCAACTGTTTACCTTGTTTAGTAAATGCAAATAAATAGATTTGCATTTAAGAAATATAATAAATATAAATGGTAAATGGCCTGCATTTGTATAGCGCTTTACTCAGTCCCTAAGGACCCCAAAGCGCTTTACACTACATTCAGTCATTCACCCAGTCACACACACATTCACACACTGGTGACGGCAGCTACATTGTAGCCACAGCTGCCCTGGGGCGCACTGACAGGGCACACATTATATATATATATAGATAGATATAGATATAACACATTGTAAATTTCAAAACATGCACAGAACTGCAGAACAGCAGCTGTCCCAAATCTGTAAACTCTGTTAATATCAGTTTCTTTCTCTTGCTGTCACTCCTCACAAACCTGTTCAGTGAGCACCTCCTGCTGCTGTCCTCAGGAAACCCCGTTTTTACTGTTGTTTATATAAAGCAGGACAGTTGTTCCAGAAGGTTCATTCAGATTAACATCTTCTTTATGTCTTCATGTTTATGTCTTTTGTCACATTCATTACTGCTGGTGACGACGTGCAGCAGACCCTCGTCAGTCCCCTCAGGTCAGCCTGAAAATGTGAGGAAGGGTGGTGAAGTCAGAGTGGACATCAGGCCGAAGCTGAAGTGGTGCAGTGAGAGCTCTGCGATCTCCACCCTGACGGAGTCTTCAGGTCAAGCAGCGTGGAGCACTACTTCCTGCCAGGATTCCCAACAGGAAGCAACGTGGACACCTGTAAGCCAACAGCTCGCTGGGACTCATGTGACAGGCTTCAGATACGCCTCTTTAATGAATGCAGCCCAGGAGGCTTAAAGCAGCGCTCCATTTATTTCTGCCTACCACCTGGGTCTGGGTGCAGTTCCCCCCTCCAGGGGCAAGGGTACCTAGACCCGGTTTGTAGAGTACGCTTGGGGAGTGTGATCGTGTGTACAGCGTCTCTTTATGTCTGTCTCCACGTTGGTTGAGTGTGGAGTAAGTGCATATGAGAGCATGAGGGTGGGAATGGATGTTTGTGTCTGTGTGTGCCTGTATGTCTGTGTCTATATGTCAGGTTGGGTGTCAGGCGCCACCTCTCTGGGGACATCTCAGGCCCTCCAAGGTTTGGAGGCCTATCTCCCCCCACCACCACTTCCCCTGCCAGTGGCGGACTCCCTCAGACATCGGTGCGTTGGTGGTTCTTTGTGTCCGGGGATGGGCGTCCAGGTACACACCGGCTCACTCCTTGGCGGCCGCTTATCGGGGCCTGGAGCCTGGGGCTCGCTCGGGCCACTTCGGAGGTCACTCGGTCACTCAGGCACGGCTGGCTGCCGGCGGAGCTCACGGGCGCGTCACTGCAACTCCCCCTGGCTTCTGCTCCGCGGCTGCTGAGTGAGCCCTCATCTGGGACTCTCCTCAGCTCTTTCTGGGACAGTGGCGCGGCTGCCCCTCTGTTGGTCTTCCTTGGTCTCTTGTGTTCTGGGGGCCTCTGGATGTCTGGAGTTTTGATCTCCTCCATACCTGCTTCATACCCTGGAGGACGGGGCTGTGGCCCCCCCACACCCTCTAGCAGATTATTACATGAAGGAACCTTTTAAAAAAAAAAACAAGCGCGTCCATGCTCACAGGTGTACACACGGGTGGATCACACCCACAAACTACACCCTTTTTGGCTCCTACCTCAAAGCACACTGTGTTCGTGTTGATCTTATGTGCTGCACAATAATGTTTAATATTTAGTATTTACTGTCATATTCCCATATATCATTGTGATGTTGTTTATTCTATTACTCTTGTTCTCTTCTGCTTGTTTTCTTTTTTCTTTCTCAGCAGGTGATCCAGGTGATTGATATATGCATTTTTTTTTCTCTGCCCGTTCTGTTGGTTTATGTTTTTTGCCCTTCTCCCCCGTCCCTCTTCTCAGCTGTTTCTCTTTCCCTCTTTCTTTCTCCCCTTCTTTCCCCCAGTCAAGTCTGTCCCGTATTCAGTAAGTGAAAATAAAATAAAAATAAATGCTTCTATGAATGTTTTTATTTCATCCTGTTTTATTTCCGCTGTCAGCTTCATCGTTACCGACTCTGTAAACCTGACACTGAACCTCCAGCTTCACTTCATAAACTTTGCTTTGAAAGGTGATTTCTGAATTCATAAAGTTATTATTCTCATGTACATATCAGGTGTTTTAGAGAGAGACCTCCAAACAGGACAAAAATAAATGTCTTACATTCAGCTGATCGTTCACACCACACGAATGATCACTAGATACTGTATCATACTCAGAGACTGCAGCTGTGGACAGAATAAACCTGATTGTGCAGGTGGAAAGATGCTGAGTTCAAACTGTGACTCTGAAGATCCTGATGGATGACAAAGATGTTGATTTATGGTTTTTATCCACATCCAGCTCTGCAAGGTTCCCTAAACAGTCGAGGTTTTCTTTGTGACCCCTGCCGCCCTCCCACCTCCGGCTCCTGCTGAATTTTGGGTAATTTTGTGGCCGGTGACAGCGTGTGACGGGTGCCATTAAACTGTCATATCTGTGTGGGGAGGAAGACAGCGGCAGTGAGATAAGATAAGACTTCCTCTCTTTGTAAACCTTTTATCCCTCGCTTCCACATCGGGGTCCACAGAGGAGCCCCGGGGGACTCGAGTCCACGCTGCGATGGATGCAGAGCGCCTCAAGCACCTTTCAGGTCGGAGGGAAAGGCTCCGGCGAGCTCTGAGGAACCGTCTGAGCTTCACATCTGGTGAAAAAAACCACATTTGGTTCAAACATCAGCTCAGACGACAGCTTCACTCCTTCATGTCCCAAATAAGAGCATTACTGACGCGTCCAGATCGAGAAAGTCGTAAAACGGTTTGTCGTTGCGTCGGCTGTCATGCCGGCGTCAGCACTCAGGGAGCTGACCCTCACAGCGACTTCACCGTTCATGGCTGAGAGCATGAATCAAATCACGAAATGACGAAATCCTCGGGTCTTTAAACTCATCACAGTGTAAATATTTTAACCTCTGCTAACCTGCCCCACAGCATGAGGAGGATTTAACTCCAGATCTTTCTTCATGTATCTGGTGATGTTTTGAGCAAACCTGGTGAAGAGCAGTGCTCGAGTTTTTCTTTCCCACTGTCGCCGAGTGTTTGATAGTTTCTCTGTATTATTGAAGCGTCTTTAACCCTATAAAACGAATTTAGGTGGCTATTGATGTGACCGACTCTGAAATTGTATTTTTATCCTTTTGGATAAAAGGAGGCCAAACATCCTGGAGAACCTAAAAAAACTCGTCCGATTATTTTAAACTCAGGTGTAAAAACCTGAACTTTGAATCCTGGCAGAGCAGTTTTCATTCATTCTGCAGCTCGAGCTGTTGTTGTTGTTGCTGACGTGATGGGAGTCGCGTCCTTGGTCTTCTCTGTGATTGTGGAAACGTGGAAAGTGGACCTTTGAGACCATTTCCGTCCTCCTGCTTTCACTTTGAAGCCAAACACACACTCGTGCTTTTATTGACGCATCAGTCAGGATTTATTGGGGAAATTGAGGAGATTTAAAAGGTAAATTTATTCAGTGTGTTCTGGTTCAAAGCGATCAGAAAAACATCTGTTTGCACGTCTGTGCTTCGACTCGTGTGTCCGGGGTTCAGCTTCTTTGAAACAATAATTCTGGCGGTGGGAGGGCGGGGCTGAAACCTCTGATAACGGCCCGTTTCGTGTCTGTTTTTTTGCGCTTGACCTGATCCCGCCACCTTGAAGCCTTCGCGCCCAAATGGACCGTCCAAATTGCCCTGGTCATCTCACCATCAAAGCCAGAATTACACCAACAACAAACAACAGCTCCCCGCTCCCGGTTTTATCTGGCCGGGTCACGGACGAAGCAGCCGGCCTGTTTCTCCTTCATCCTGGGAGGCCCTTTGATTCGTTATTAAGATTACGCTAACGTTATATTTGAACATCAGAGGAGCAGTTAGGACCTGCAGGAGTCCCGACTAAAGGCTGGAAACCCACTGATCCACTGCGCTGGGCCGTATCGCAGCCCGGCTTCGGAAAATCAAAGGAAAACGTGATTCAGAACATGTGGATCTGTCTGTAGTGGAAAGACAAGGGAGGAACACAGCGGCTAAATGGAAACTATGGAGAATGCTAATGGCACTACGAGGCTTTTGATGATAAGTCAATGAGAAGGTGACGTAATGTTTTTACCCCAAAAGCCTCGAGGACACCGAGAAGAGTGAACTCCAGAAGTGGGAGTTTGATGGAAAAGCAGGAAACAGAAGGATTATTACAGCGCGTTCACATCAGCCGCAACATCTGCTCATATAGGAGACTTTGAAAGGAAAAACAGATTCAAATACAAAACAATACACTTCAACATTACAGAGGCGGCTTAAAGAGGACCGAGTGTTCTCGAGGGTCGGCGTCAGAGGCCGAGGACAGAGCCGCCGTTTGAGTTCCCGTAGTCGGACAGGAAGTGGTTGCACTTCAGCCGGAGTGCAGCAGGGGGCGTTTACGTGGAGAGTCGTCAGTGACTCGAAGTGAACGAGCTGAAAATGATCTCCACCTGCTTCGTCATTTAAAACTACAGCAGGCGCATGGCTTCATTACTGCAGAGCCTTTGCTTTCCACCTTAAAGCACCTGCAGGCCTGTTGTGAACAGCTGTTAAATAAATAAAGTTAAATTGAATCCACACATTTTGTTTTAGTTTTCATGAATCATATCAAAGCATCGGCGTCCTTTAGCGATTTTGCCCTCAAACTCTGGTCAGTGACGGGTTCGGGACAGGACGTCGTCCCTCCACGGCGCCTGTTTCAGACCATAATAACGTTTCCACCAAGCGTCGGTAACAGCAGGCGCTGCGATGAAACGGACACTTGTTCTCTAATTTCACTGAAACATTCTGCTCCACTGTCAGAAACATGGAGCTGTTGTCACGACCTGCGGGATCGGCAAGGCGCTGATCAGCATCTCTTCACTCCTAGCCCCCCTTCTCTTCTCTTTTTCCTCTCCCCTGTTTTGCCGGGGCGGAACTCATGGTGGCTTCACGCCCTCGGTCCACGCCTTCCTGGATTGGGAACACCTGGGCCTCATCAGACCAGCTGGTATATTAGAAGGAGGAGATCAGCTGTTCAACGCTTGATTGTTGTGAAGGCTCTTGTCAGTACACACCTAGCTCAAGTTTCCCGTGCCTCTGTCTCAAAGACTTAACGTGTTCCTTTGTTCCCAGATTCCCCGGACCCGTCCCCGTGTTTCCCCGTGTGGAGTGTGGAAGGAGTGACAGGTCGCTAGCGGAGTGGAGAGAGGCTGTTCTGAGCGCGTGTGTGATTTCCCCGTTTTCCCTGGAGCCCTGCCCCTCACGTCTTGTATATAGCACTAACCTCGCACTGTCTGTACATACACTTGGTGAAGATCTGTAAATAAACTATCTCTGTTTGAACGCTACCCAGGAGTCCTGCGAGTGGATCCTCTAAGCAACTCGTGACAGCTGTGGTGAAACTGAATGAAGGCCTGACGTCTGCTCAGCTCGCAGTCTGAGCTGCTGGACCGTCCTGCCTGCAGAGCGGCGATCCTGTGGCTTGGACCGACGCTCCTGAATGCTCCGGGAGCTCCAGCTGGAAAACTCCCTCCCAGCGGTGGTGTGAGATTCCAGCTGGTTCACACCCTCCCACACGGCGTCCTGTGACCGCAGCCGCCCGGCGTGCAGCTCAGGAGCTCGGCCGATTCCTCCAACACCTACGGGCTGACCTCTGAGAGACCACAAACACCGTCCACAGTGACGCTCGGTGGCTTTTTACTGTTCTACAGTTTAATACTCTGAGCTCAGAAACGTGAAACTGTGTTCATGCTTCCTCGCGCTGTGCCAGACTCTGTCATCCTTTGTTCTGACCTGTGATTCAGATTTTGCAGAGACAATAAATCCCTTCTAATCAGAGCTAAACCTGGTTCACAGCAAGACACGAATCAGATGTGAAGCCTGAACTAAATCTAATTTGAAGCCAGAATTAAATACGGTTGAAAGCTGACATTAAACCTGAATTAAAGCCTCCTTTAAACACTTAAATCCAATTTAAGGTTGTATGAAGATTTAAAACCAGTTTTAAATGTGGTTTAGAGCCTGGATTAAACTTTTACTAAAAGCTCAGGTTAGACCTGATTTAAAGTTAAGCTTTAATTCAGATTGAACGCGGACATTAAGCTGTTATCATGTCTAAATTATTCCCAACTGAAAAACTTAATTACACTTACATTAAGCCCGATGGCAGCCAGTATAAAACCCGATTTAGAGTCAACATTAAACCAGACCTAATCCAGACTGAAGCTGCGTTAAACCCAAGCTTTCTGAAGCAAAGCTGTGACTGAACACACCACCTAAGGAATAAAGAGTGTTGTTTACCCAGAATGCCACAGGCACAGCGCACAACCCTCACAAACAGCAGGTGGCAGGTTGACATCAACATGAGTTTATTTCAGCTGGTAAAATACATCCATTCCTGTGAGGTTGCAAAATGTCAAAATGCATGAACACTTTTTGTAAAGCAGTCCATAAAAAACACGTCATCAACGTCTGCTGCGAATAAATAAAGTGGCATCAAAGTGAACGCAAAAGGCATTTTTAGATAAATGGAGGTGATCCAGAAATATACAAACAGAAGGTCGGCATTTCTGAGTCCGCACATCACGACAAAATACCAGACGTGATAAAAACAGCAGAAAGAAAACATGAAGACAGAGTGAAATAAATAAAAACAAACAAAGTTTTCAGAATAAAAGCCTTTGTGAGACAAACAGGAGCCTCAAAATCAATAAACTCAACTTACTGTGGAGCGAGTCACCCGGCTGCTGCTTTCATTACTTTAATGAAGTGAAACTGTCTCCTTCCTGCTGTTTATTACAACTCTTATTTCCATAGCTGTAGCCAACACCTTTGTAGTCATCAGTCAAGTTTCCATCCAGCTTTCATGTTTTCAATTCAAGCATTAAATTCAAATAAAGAAATGTTGACGGAAACTTTTTACGGTGTTCCCCATTTGCTGTGTTTTTGAGTTTGACGTGGCATGGATGGAAATGACATTTCTAATGTAACGTTAGCTGGCGTCATCTTGTACTCGTACACAAGGAAACTAAAACTAGAATAGCCGTTTAACGTGAACGTCGACAACTAAACACAAACATGACTTTTTGTAGAACTATCGAAATTCACAGTACGGCATGCGGTGGGTTGAATTTTCGGGTCAAATACTCATCGAATGACTACGATCAGTCTTTATTAATTTTGCTAGTACATAATCAGAAGATGTGATGGCCACAGGTACAAAAACAAAATTTAAATCGTTATAAACTGGTTTAGCTTAAGGTCCTGTCCACATGTACACAGGCATTTAGTTAATGTGACTTTTTCTGGGCCTTTTGGTCCCAAAGTAAACAATTATTGTTTATAGTCTTTTGAGCTGCCAGCATTTTTATGCAGTGAGGCTTATATCGCCACCTGCTGGCACGCTCTTGATATTTTTCAAAAAGAAATCCTTGCTTTAAAAAATACCCGTGTACATGAGGACGTAGCCTAATGCTGACAGTCAGATGTTCGATACCAAAATCATGTCTCGTGTCAAGCTTCAGAACTGTTGGCAGATCCAGGAAACCTTTGTTAGTACTGACAGAAAATGCTGTAAATGTTTGAACTCCACTGAATAGCCGGTGTGACGTTACAGCTAGCTGGCTAACCGCCCTGCCTTTAATCCCTCCACGTTACCACATCTTTTAATTTAATGCTTTTGCTTCAACTCAATCGTCTTAGACTTAATAATGATAATTTTGCTAGCTGGTTAATTAGGATTCACAGTCTTCGCCCACAATAACATTGGCAAGCGGTCCTAGTTAGTTTAGCTAGCTTAAGTAACTAAATTGAATGCGTTAAAATAGTGGATAGATCGTAAAATTATCTGATAGTCCTGTTTGGCTAACCTATGTTCGTTACATAAAACTGGTGTTTCCTCTGGCTAATGCTAGCTAGTGCTCTAACATGAGCGTTCGTTTTGTCGTCATGTGGAGCCAAAGGATAAACATGACGTTCTTTGGATTTTTTAGGGAACTTTAGCCTATGAAATGACAGGTTACTGAGGTTTAACCATGTGACTTGTTCACCACTATAGACACATGACAATCATGGAGTCAGCGTAGATAATTATAAGACTTGAGACCAGTCTGAAACCATCTGCCATCCACCGGTTGTTTCCTGATCATTTCCAGACCAGTTGCGAGGGGTAAATGATTACTAAAGTGTCAGCCACGCAGGTCTACGGCCTGATCAGTGGTAACTAACCCTTGCTAAGGAAAATGTGCATTCTCCAACTGTCCAAAGTTCCTTGTGATGACTTTGGTTCCTAACATGCTGCTGCGGTCTTAGTCGAATGGAAGAAACAGACCTGAAAACAAACAGCGTCCAAAGTATAACACAAACCTTCTCCATCATTTCTGGTTCACATCGCACTTTTTAAAGTTTTACTACAGCCGGGCTAACAGTTAGCAAACATGAAAAGCTACAGACAACCTGTGAGCAACAAGTGATCGCTAAGACGTTTTTGGTGTTCCATCGTCTTGGCGACCCATTTCAACCAAAGACCTCAGGAACCAAGGCCAATCAGTTCGGGAATACACATTTCCATAGTAACCATGGTGGTTGGATCTCGTCCACGGCAGACGACGTGTTCATGACATCACGCGAGAAACCTCAATAATCCTGATTTTTAAATGACTTCAGCTTCCGTTCAAATATTGGCGATAACCTTTAGCACGGACATGATTTTGGTAATGATCTTCTCTGTAACTCTCAGTATGAAAACTAACAAATGATTTAACTACACCATGAGCTGTGCTAACGAGACAGCTGCAGCAGAAATGTGTTGGTACATTTATTGCGCGTCTGGTTGTAAAGCTGAAATCTTCAGACATCACTAAAGATCATCTGGAGACAGAATCAAACCTGTAAACTGACGCTTTATCGTCAACCCTTTGTAGGACATTAAACTGACCTTTGTACAGTCACTGTGGTAGAAGCTGCCAGAGTTAATGCCCAATTTAATCAAATATTTAATTAGCTTTAATTCCGTAATCGCTATGTGCAAACGTTAAAAATGCACTTTTAAAATACTGTGCATACGTTAAGAATCTGTGCATGTTCAAACCGCTCTCCACTCTACATCACTTCTCTACAACACAGATGGAGCTGCTGCAAGTTTTAAGTAAAAGAGAAAAAAACAGAAGAGAAAACACCGCCATCGTGGAAGAAGCTGAACAAGAAGTCAACAAAGACAGCACAAACACCGTCAGGTCTGACCACACGGCGAAGGCTAAACCGGAACCCACAGACTCCCTGACATCATCATGCCGAACGAGAAAGGAAGCACAAAATGGACGTAAAGCTTCAGTCAAAGCTTAAAACAAACAAAAACAACACCACAGACTACTTCATGCCAACAAAATACAGCTCCGACTAGTCATCCACATTACAGGTAAAATAGTTGGTCTTTAAACCTGAAAATATAAAAATACTTCATGTTTTAAGGTTTTAGTGGTCTTTGTTTAGTGACTGAGGCCGTTTCCGTGCTCAACACTCAGCGATTAATATATTTATATATATTTTCTTCTTTTTAACACCAGGACAGCACACAGGAGCAGCTCAGAACAACAGTGATTGAAAGACGGGATTGGATCGTCACAGGCGGCCACGAACAAACAGGCTGAACCGTACATTCAAGTCGAGGGTGGGTATCCATGCTCTGAGGGTGGGGTCCAAAAAATAACTCTAAACTGGGGATTTTTTCTTAAGCGCAACAATCAATCAAACCACCTTTTTTTCTTTTCTTTTTGTTGGTCGACATGCAGAGTCGTGTGCAAAGTTCCTGGTCGGAGAAGCAGTGCTTGGTTTGTCGTTGCATTGATTTTTTTTCCTGGGTAACAGTCGATGCCATGGGTTCTGAGGCGTGGCAGAGTTGAACCAGCAACTTTAGTTGAGTTTACAATCTGCGGAGGTCGGAGGGCAGCTCGTCAGCAACACACCCGGCCAATCACCACTGCGGTAAAAAAAGGAAGGGCGGGGAATAGTTAGGTGAGATACTGTGAATAACGATGGATCTGAAACCTGCATTCTTTCTAATGTCCAGCAGGGGGCGACTCCTCAGGTGGACAGTATAAACAAATAGTTTCTCACAACTGTCGACTGTTCCAGTATTGAATGTTTATACTGATCGTGACCAAAGTTTCTAATAATGAGCTCAGTGCAGTAATCTAAACACTGCAGTTACATGGCCCCGCCCACCTACTGTTTAGACCTTCTGTTTGTGAGAGGAAACCAATCATAAGAATGTTTGCTTAAAAGGGGAGGAGCTAAAACAGCTTGTTTCAGACAGAGGTTGGAATGCAGACTACCAGATAAAGAAGGATTATTATGAATTATGAATCATGAAAATCTGCTTAAGTAGAGAACAGGAAGTGACATCATGCCTTGTTGGTTTTGGTAGTACCTACATATGTCTGAAGAACTTCTTCCTTAAAGCGTGCTGCTGAGGATCTCCGACACCTGGGCGTTGGTTTGGTCATCCGAGTCCACCTCCTGGGCGGTGGCTCCCTCTGGCTCCTCCCCCTCCACGACCACCGACACGCCTGCGGCCCTCACCTTCTCCATCACCACTGTCTCCTGCTCCTCCTCCTCCCACCCCCTCCTCTCGTGGCCTGGTGATAGCTCTTTGCACGGCTCAACGAATATCCTGCGAACGTGTGGTCGCGGCTCCCGATGTCGGGTTTTGCGGCTCTCCAGGACACAGGAGGCGTGGCTGACATAGGTGGTGCCATCCGGGGAGGGCAGGTCCCCCGGCAGGGGCAGGTCGGGGTCGAGCTGCTTGGTGTAGATTCCCTCTGACAACGATCCGGTGTGACTCTCCCCGCTGTGGCCCCTGAGCCAGCGCTGGGGCCCACTGAAGTACTGCCCGCGGTGGCTCCTGGACAGGATCTTACGTTTGGCGGGTGGGTTGGCGAGGGTCCGGAGGGGGGCGGGGCCCTCGTGGTGGCTCTTTGAGAGCGAGAGGCCCTCCAGAGTCCGGGTGGTGTCAAACAGAGCCGGGGACAGGGACAGGGGAAGATCTTTGGAGAACCTGGGGGAGAGGGGGAGGGAGGGGGAGGTGGGCAGGGTTCGAGAGCGAGAGGGCGAGCGAGGGAGGAGAGGTGAGGAGAGGGGAGCATCCTTAGGATCCTTCACCACGGGGGAGAGGGGGAGGTCTTTAGCCGGGCACACGCTATACCTGAGTGGAAACCATGAGGAAAGTAATCAGATTACCCAAACAACATGGAGGACCTGCTGGAGGATTGATACTGATGCTCAACAACTCAAAGAAGCTAAAATCTAAAGAAACTTCAGATGAAGTCATGTGACTCTGAGGGTGGGCCTGCGAGGTGATACCAGGTGTGCAGGGCGCATCCTACTCAGGTGCTGAAGCACCCCAGTGCAGGCCGAAGGTAACAGCGCGGCGCTGTGGACTGACTCTGATCTACAGCCTGAAGTGATCAGTGCACGCACACGAAGACGTGCAGGGTTAAAGAAAGCGCACTAATCACCGGAGCTCGTTGATTTGGAGCACGTCCGGGGCGCTGCCGCCCAGCAAGCGCAGGGCCTGCTGGGACAGATCCTGGCCCGGAGAATAGAGCAGATCCAGGTCACGGGGGCTCAGGGCATCGCTGGAGTCATAGTCGCTGTCTGTGGGCAGGAACACCTCCGAGGATGCATCTTCATCTGAGCCCGGCAGCGACTCTAGATGACAGAGGATTAACGTTAGCTTTGAGTGCTTCTTGTTTTCCTGAAGTTCAATTTGTTGAGCGATGCCTCACCGCTGATGGCTTTCCTCCGGCGGAGCTCTGGGGAAGGAGACGGTGTGGGCAGGTAGTCCATGTTTGAGGAAGTGGAGTCTGTCTTCTGTTGACCGGAGTCACTCTCAGGAACACTGGCATCCACCAAGCAGGTGATGGGCACGCCGCCTCGAGGCTGCTTGTAGCGTGCGTATTGTAGGGCGTCCGTAATCCAGCGAAGGTCCCGCCGCATCTCGTCCAGTTGCTACAGAGACGCAGAAAAAACAAGTTTAGCCCTCAAAAACAGCTCGATGGGGGCTGCATGGAGCACAGCAGGAGTTACAGCTTTACTCAAATACCAGAGAGCTTTTCTGATGATCTACTCGTCTATGGCATCAGGTGATAACCCCTGTGATGACTGAAGCCTGATTATGAAGAGTTTGGTTCTACTGTGAGAGATCTTACTGGGCTTCTTTCTGTCATAACAACATTACTGATGCTGAAAACTACATTCATGTATTTAATGGGACTTTTGAGTTCAGCTGTGGAAGTGGAACTTTATGAACAGGAGTCAGTCACAGGCTCCTCCTCTGACACTATCGAACAAACACGAGTGACAGTTTTTCTGTGGCGTGCACGCTCTGTGCACAAAGGTAAAGTCAACATGTGCCTCGGGTGGAACGAAAGGAGGCAAATCAAAAAGCGATCAGCTGATGTCACAATCAGCTTTAGTCTAATAGGCTGTACTCTTCATCCTATTGGTCCTGCAGAGTAGCTCCGCCTGCTTATCGATCCCACTGATCTGACCACCACCCGCCTCTATGGTGACGCTTCCACAGCACAACGTTTTACCCACTGGCTCTGGAGTCATGCATCCACACTGTCAGCACCTCAGCGTTCCTGTGTAACACTCCTAACAGCAACATTCAGGTCTCAGGTGTTTCCTGCACGTTGTTTAGGATGCAACATATAATGAAGACACGGAGAACAATTATATGCCGAATCCACGTCCACTCGGTAAAGTCTAATTTGGCTGGAAGGTTAAAAACACTTTATACAAATACTTTGCAGTTCAGCCCAGAAACAGAAAGTTTGAATCCATCGGCTTGTAATTAGTTTGTGCTGTTCCAGTGGAAAAGACGTAAAAACGACCACTTTAAAGAGAAAATGGCCTCATGAGACTTTCATCTGTGGGCTGTCAGTGGGATCGTCACAGCTTATTACGAATATTTGTCTGAAACAGTCCAAAACAAACAAAGATTATTATACAGCGTTGTCCCGTTTAGTGACATATTACTGTGGATTTCTCTGTTTTGTATTGTGCACATTAGTGAGGTCATCCCAGCGCGTGTTATACATAAGTGACAGGATTTATTCATAAGTGGTTAAACTGCTGATGTGATCTGATCTGGAAACAGTGAAAAACATGTTTTCTTTGGACGGCAGTAAAGTGTGATTAGCAGCAATTAGCCTGCTGTCAGAGAGGCCGAGGCCCACCGCGGTCCTCGCAGAGTCAGCCAACCGCCGACACACACGGTGGGGAGACGGACAGCGGCGATGACTCGACTGGAAAGAATGCGGCGAGTCTGCTGCGAGGAAAACACGAAGGAGATTCCTGCTCGTCCCACAGAGCGCGGCGGCACGTCTCTGCCGAGCGTTTACAAAGAGCTGCTGCTGAGCCCAGATTGATGTGAGCCATTACATCAGCCCCGCGCCGCGTCCACAGGAAATGAAGCGACGCAGCGCGAGTCCGCGGCTCATCTGCAGCTTCTCATCGTCAAATCTAAACACAACGCGCCAAAGAAATGACGAATCCTTGGACAACAAAAGTCGCACCTGAGCCATCGCGCCCCGCAGCAGGTACACAAAAGATGTCAACGTCCTACAAATAAAGGCTTCTGATTGGTTTACTGTCTCTGGACAGATGATGTCAGTTTCTGATTGGTTTGTTTCATTGCTCTGTCTTTCCTCTGCTCCGTATCTTTGGATGGGTTCGGTTTGTCACGCACAGAAAACTAAACCAGGTGAGCCGGTTCAGTTTTCTGATTGGCCCTAAACCCTGAGCCTGGTTCTGTTGGAGGTTTCTTCCTGTTGAAGGCGAGTTTTCCTCCCCGTGTCACCTGGAGTTCGCTCACAGTGTCGTTGAAGGCACTTAGCTCAGACTTGCAGCGCATACCTGGATGGATCGGATCACGTTCTCTCCTTTAAACCGCTCTGGAGTCCATGTGGAAGCGAGTCTCGGTGCTTTGGGCCACGCCCGTGTGTGATTACCGCGACACAAACTCAGCACGTATAAGCTGGAGCTGTCTTTCTGCAGTAACAGTGGGACAGACTGGGCTGAGCCATCACAGCCATCAGGTCCAGTTTTACTACATTTAAAGAAACATAAGAAAAAGTCTTCCTGCGTTCAGACGGGAAAGTTGTTGAGCCCCACAAATCCTCTTAAGTTGGTTGTGATGATGAATCTGCTCGCACATCTGTAAAGCTGCACGGGAGTAAGAAGAAGTCAGTTCGAAGCCGTTGCACTGCAGATAAGATGCTGGAGGTTTCACGCCGATCGGGGTGGCGTGGAGCTTCAGGGAGAGAGCTGTGCGGTGACGAGCTTCCCGAGCTGAAGATGAAGTTTCCATCTGCAGCTTCATGATGTCACACCAAGAGCGACGCAGGCAGATACGCCGCACTCTGCTCAGCGTCGCTTCCCTCAGCATCTGTGTCCGGTTACCGCAGCGACGCCCGTCTGGGCGCTTGTGTTTCCTGCTGAGCCAAACCTGCTTCCTGAAACAGAAACTCGACGTCCTGATGAAGACCAGCGATACGGGTTCACTGAAGAGCTGACTGAGAGAGCCGAAGACGGACGAGCAACAGGAACTGTGATCGATCTGCTCGCCATCGCTGCAGCTGAGCCTAAACTAACTGTCCAATCAGACTCGAGTGTGTGAACATTTATAAATATGTAATAAATCAGTCACTCCTGTAACGTGTGTGTACGTGATAGCGTGGCAGCGATTACATGTTGAAACCAGCTGTTGTCACAGATGTGCTCTGTTTCTGAGAGATGAACATTAAGTTTTGGACCGTTCACAGTTAAAGTGATGACTGTCCTCAGGACGCCTGACAGAAGCTCCACCCCTCCACGCGCTCTGACTGCTTTTAGTTTCCGAGCATTTTGTGGTCGTCTACTTTTTCCCCCGAGCGTTCAGATGACAGCCGGAGAGCGAGACGACGGCCTGACACGCTCTGGCAGCGCTGCGATCGGAGCCAGCTCTTGTGGTTTTGCGCTCCGTTGATGGCGGCAGCGGCGAGCTTTCCAAGAGCAGAGAAACAAACTGTTTAACAGCACCGACTCTTTGTTGCCTCCATAAACGTTTCAGATCGATCACAGACTCGTCTGCTTTCAGTTTGTTTGCTTCTCAGAGAAAAACTGAAATAAAATCATAGAGAAAACGAGATCTATTACACGAAGGCTGTTTGATGAGCTGCCGGGCGATTAACGTTCATGCAGCGGAGACGTTTACGAGCCTGAAGGGCGTTTTAATCTGAGGTCAGCTGACTCACAGCAGTGTTTGAGTTTCACACTTTCATTTCAGGAATTTTCCCACATCTTTCAGAAAATTCTTCCCTGAATGTTTCACAGCCTGGTTAGCCTCACGTTTCCATGAACTAGCAAACAGAGAGCCGCTGACCTGCTCCAGGACAACAAGTATCTGTTCATCTTACACGCAGAGCTGAAATATGAGGACGTTACAGAGCACGCTCTCCTCAGGATGAAGCTCCACCCACCAGAGACACAGCTGAAGGAAGCAAAGACGAACCAGCGTGAGAAGAAGACTAAACCTGAGCCACAGCGTCTCAGGTGCAAATCAGAAAACTCGTCGTCAGAACTTTAAACCTGAAGGTGATGATGAGTGTGTGAAATGCATGCTGGGAAATTTATAGGTCAAAAGGTTAAAGGCGACCAAAAGTTACCTGGATGTAATCCAGGATGAGCTGGTGCCTCTGCTTGGCCGTGGCCACCTCGCCGTCAGTGATGGCCTCCCGCAGCGCCTGCTGGGTAATAAGGGCGTCCAGGTCGAGGACGGAGGACAGGCGGCAGTACAGGCTGATGAACTTCTCTTTGTAGGTGCAGAAGTGCACTGAGGAGAGAAAGGAAAGGAGATGTGAGAGAGGACACTCAAAGCATCGCGGCGGTCTGACTCGGCCGGCGCGGCGAGCAGCAGTGCGTACACAGAGCGAGTGTTGCTCAGTGTGATTGGCTGCAGACTGATATAATGCTCGGCTCTGCAGACGGACCTGAGCGTCTGTGCCGCCGTCTGTGCTGCTTATCCCGCCACAATAAAAGCCCAAAGCTCTGCCGGACGTCTGCACAGCGAGCCCGTAAACCTGAGAGCCCGCCTCAGAGCTGCTGCGGGACAGTCGGCTGAAGACTTCCTGTAAGAGCTGGTGTATGTGAACGCACCGCCGAGCTGCTGCTCTGTGATGTTTCTCCAACACACTCGCTCCCTGGTTATGGCCTGATTGGAACGTTAGACTTCCTAAAACCTGGAGATGGCGCTCCACATCCCCGTTCTTCAGGCCTTCTGCAGTCGTCTCGTTTCATTGAGCTCGTGGTCTTGAAAGTTCTGCTTGGTAGCTTCTAACATGTTCGTCTCCGTCTCTTAAAAATGCCTCAGTGGGTCGTTCTCGGCATCTCCGTGCTCATGAACCTCGCCGCTGCTTCATTCTCAGCAGAGCCGTCTGCTCCACCTTTAGATCCACCGCAATGTTTCATCCCTGAAAGTCACCGTGCCATCAAACTGATGTAACGTGCAGCTGCGTGCTCTTACCGAGTTCGAACATCTGCAGGGGCAGGTGGAGGAACCCCGACAGCGGGGTGTAGGGGTTGGACTGTCCGGGGGCGGAGCAGACGTCATCGGCGGCGGGCAGCAGCAGCAGGAAGGAGACGCCGTGACCGAGCTCCACCACCTCCTGACTGTAGAGCCGGAAGTGACGGGCCTGCAGACACACACACACGCACACACACCCGCGCACACACACACACACGTGCGCGCACACACACACACACGTGCGCGCACACACACACACTGTACTTCAGTGTCTGCTAATAAAAGTCAAATCCTTTACAATGAGCATCATTAACGTGTAAAATAATAATAAATGACGTGATTCCAGTAAAACGTCGTTTGCAGGCCTGAAACGAGACGCTTCCTCTGCAGGTTAGAGAACCTGTCACATGACTACAGGCTGATTTTACAGCCTGATGTTTGCAGGTGTTACCTGCAGGAGCAGCTTACGTTATAACTTTGTAACACAGCGTGTGGCGGGTGGTGTAGTTCCCCTGTAATATAAGAACTGACAGTGGTTTTATTACTAAGTCATTATGTTTATGTAGAAATACTTAAATGCAGGAACACGAGCATAAGGAGGTAACAAGACAGGTTTTTAAAGGAAAAGGAAATAATTATATTGTAAGTAATATATACACTGTAATATCCTGTAAGCACGCATGATTTATTTAGTGTCTGCTGTAGGAGAGCTCATCACACCAATGTCGGTAAAACAACTGAACATCGTCCACATTATTAACACCCTGAAAAGTGCAGCACAGGTATTTACACGGTACTTTAAACTGAATCATTTCTCTCTGTTCCTGTAAAATATAAATAAAGAGCATTTACTTGTGCACTGCCTTAAACAACTACACATTACTGTTACTGCATCACTTTGTTGTTTCCTGTACAAGCCTGACTGTTTACTAGGGATGGGTACCGGTATGCACCGCTTCTGACATAAACGGTAGTAACCAGACCGAAAAGCAGCGCACATTTTGGTGCTTTATTTTCCTGAGCTGTGACACACTTTAGATTCTAGCCAATCATTTTACGTTTCCGAGGATAGTAGGCGGGCCCAGGCACGTACGTTCTTTTAGAGCAGAGCTACAGATTAAAAATGCCCAAGGCGAAGTCTGGCTGTACTTCACAGCAAAAGATGCAAACTCAGCAGCAACAAGTGCTTTAAGCTGATACTGTGATACTGTCAAAGGAGGTAACACCTCGAATCCGATGAAACACCTGGAGACGTATAGCATTTTCTTAAAAGCCGAGAAATGCGGCGTATTTGATAGCTTGCTGCGAGACCTCACACCGTGCACATCTACTGTGGGTGTGGTGCCTGTTATCAGACCCGGAGTTAGCAACATCCCCCAAGAACCCGAAGAGGAGAGTCCTGGCCCCTAGCCCTGCCAGTGTAGCAGAAATGATGAGGATGATGATGCAGCAGCAGCTTCTCTGCGTGAGTAGCTTAATGTTGTTCTTGTGTAATTTACATTGAGTAGGCTAACCACGTTATTACATTAATGCATGTAAGGTGAACTAGCAAACACCATCATAGCTACATGCGGCTGTCTTCTTGTTTGATGGCAGATACTCCCTTCACCCTGGCCAAAAAGGCTAAAATGACCAAAGAAAAAGTGGACGAAATTCATAGTCAAAGATCTCCATCCGTTTTCAATGGTGGCGTCACCATCACTCAGGTGAAAAATGTCGTATTACTCTGACGTAAAAAAAATAGTATCTTATAGACTGTATGTTGCAGGAAAAAAGAGACGGCTAAAAATAATAACATGTTCTTCATTCTTTAAGCACCGGCACCGTTTCAAAAGTACCGGTTTGGCACCGGTATCAGAGAAAACCTAAACAATACCTTCCCTGCTGTTTACCCTCATGTTGTTCGAGTGTTCCTACCTGTAAGTATTTGTAAGTAATATAAGTACAGAGTAATATAAGTACAGAGTAACTATGGCTGTAGCCGCGTGCTGTGTGAGGCGTGCGTACCTGGTGCAGAGGTAGGTTGATGTGTTTCAGCAGGGACTTGATGGCCGTCTGCAGCTCATAGTACAGTAAAGGGGCGTGGCTTTCTGCCCGGGGCCCCGCCCCCTGGTCGTCCTCCTTCTCTCCTGCAGCTGCCAGCGTCTGGATCCAGTCCCACTCCTCTCTGATTGGACAGCACACACAGACAGAGGCGGGTCACTGATGCCGTCAGAGACTTCCTGCTGACCGCAGGGCGGGGTCTCCGCTCGCCTCGGCTAACCGAAACCGACAAATCAACACCAGCTTCATCTGCACGCTGGCTCACACACTCAAAAACACAGCAGCAGCTCTTTTCTCTCCCGTTTCTTCCATTCTTCGACCACGCCGAGCTGCCGAGCTCGCACATATTCTTGGAAGTCGACGAGCAGGAATACGATGTTGATCCTCGATCAGTCCGAGCGAGGACACGCCGAACATCTCACACTGACTTTAGCTCACAGTAGGAACCAACTGGTGCTGGAGCTTCACGAGGTAACGCGGCAAGATTAAATTCGGTTCCCTCTTTTCATCGTTAGTTCCCTCCTTCGTTGGTTTGTTCATCGCTTCCTTCCGTTCCTAGCTTGTTAGATTCTTCTTTCCTTCCTTCCTGGTTGCTGTGTTTGCATCTTCCATGTTTTTCTTATTTTTTCTTTTATTTCTTTGTGAAGTTTCTTCACTTGTTCCTTCATTGGTTACCTTCTTCCTGTGTTGTTCATTCATTGGTTACCTTCTTCCTGTGTTGTTCATTCATTGGTTACCTTCTTCCTGTGTTGTTCATTCATTGGTTACCTTCTTCCTGTGTTGTTCCTTCATTGGTTACCTTCTTCCTGTGTTGTTCCTTCATTGGTTACCTTCTTCCTGTGTTGTTCCTTCATTGGTTACCTTCTTCCTGTGTTGTTCCTTCATTGGTTACCTTCTTCCTGTGTTGTTCATTCATTGGTTACCTTCTTCCTGTGTTGTTCCTTATTCCTTGGTCCTATTGGTTACCTTCTTCCTGTGTTGTTCATTCATTGGTTACCTTCTTCCTGTGTTGTTCCTTCATTGGTTACCTTCTTCCTGTGTTGTTCATTCATTGGTTACCTTCTTCCTGTGTTGTTCCTTCATTGGTTACCTTCTTCCTGTGTTGTTCCTTCATTGGTTACCTTCTTCCTGTGTTGTTCATTCATTGGTTACCTTCTTCCTGTGTTGTTCCTTCATTGGTTACCTTCTTCCTGTGTTGTTCCTTCATTGGTTACCTTCTTCCTGTGTTGTTCCTTCATTGGTTACCTTCTTCCTGTGTTGTTCATTCATTGGTTACCTTCTTCCTGTGTTGTTCCTTCATTGGTTACCTTCTTCCTGTGTTGTTCATTCATTGGTTACCTTCTTCCTGTGTTGTTCCTTCATTGGTTACCTTCTTCCTGTGTTGTTCCTTCATTGGTTACCTTCTTCCTGTGTTGTTCCTTCATTGGTTACCTTCTTCCTGTGTTGTTCATTCATTGGTTACCTTCTTCCTGTGTTGTTCCTTCATTGGTTACCTTCTTCCTGTGTTGTTCCTTCATTGGTTACCTTCTTCCTGTGTTGTTCCTTCATTGGTTACCTTCTTCCTGTGTTGTTCCTTCATTGGTTACCTTCTTCCTGTGTTGTTCCGTCTTCCTGTTTTTCTTCCTTGGTCCATTTTCTTCTTTTCTTCAGTCTCTTTGTTACTTGCTTCCTTTTTAGTTCCTTCCTTTGTTTCTTCCTCTGTTTATCCAAAGTCGAGTTACACGGGTGACAGACCAATGAGGGAGCTGCACACGTCCATTTTGCCAGCAAAACTTTCCAGATATTCCCGGACGATTCCAAGGTGCTCGCAGGCCAGATGAGGTATTCCCCCAGCATGTTCTGGATCAACCAGGAAATCCCTTCCAGTTTTCCAACCCGCCACAGGCTCCGGGGAGCCGTCCTAATCAGACGTCGACCCAGCCGCCCTGCAGAGGAACCTCATTTGATTTCAGCCACGTGTGCTGCTGCAGGAACAAAGCAGCGTTCGCTCTACATTTCACACGGAAACAGCACCAAACTGAGAGCTCACCATTCAACAACCCCGCAGTCTGAGAGCGAGCGACCTCACTGACATGAAACAGCTTGGAAACCTTCCTCCCTCCTCCTCTCAGCTCCTTCAGCTGAGAGCACTGACCCCGTCTCCCACCCTCGTTGTGCACTCGCCTCATTCAATGCAGCTGTTATTCAGCACTGAGGTAAGCGTACCTGGACACGTTGGCGTTGTCTCGTACGCGGGTGTGGCAGAGCATGTTGGGGGTCCGCTGGGACACCAGGACCTTGATCTGGTCCACGGAGCTGCTGAGCTTCAGGTAGCCCAGGTAGAGTCCCGGGGCGAGCCGGTGGGTGCTGCGCCGCTGGTATGCCAAAATGTCCTGAAGGGCAGAAACAGAAACGGGTTAAATTCAGGACTTCCTGTCAGGTGACTCGCGCCTGTGCCTCACCTGTATGGTGATGATGAGGATGTCGAGGGCGTAGGGCTCCTCGGGTGTGGACAGAGACTTCCTCTGGCTCTGCAGTTTGGTCACCTGCATCCACTTCCCGCTGAACAGCGAGTGCTGGCTCTCCGTGTCGCGGATCGTCACCAGCAGCACGTTGCCATGGCGATCCTTGATGGGCTCGTAGTGGACCCGGCCCAGGTTGTGGGTTCCCAGGAGGTTCTGCGGGTGGAGCAGGTAAACATTACAGGATTAATTCTTATCCCTACTTTTATTTTTCATGTCTATTTAAGTGCTATTTATGACACTATATTTGCACTGAAGCACCGCAGCAATTTCCTAATGTTGTAAACCTGCTCAACATTTGGCAATAAACCCCTTTCTGATTCTGATTCTGATTCTGATTACAGGTCTGAGACGGGTCTGGGCACGCTCGGCCTGTCGGACGTCACTTTGAAGGTTTGGTTTGTGATTTTAACTGAAGCTGATTGGTCGGTTTCCTGACCTGCAGCTGCCCGGCGGCGGTGAGCATCTTGTGCCTGGCCTGCAGGGTGGAGGACGACGACATGGACACCGACATGCTCTGTCTCAGCCACCGGACGTCCTCCCACATGCAGGACAGCTGCAGACACACAAACGGGAAGTTGACATCAGAGACACAGCGTGTGAAAAACTGTCCATTAACACACTTTAATCCTTTGCCGTTCCTCCTCCACCCTCTTACTACAACCAAGCAAAAGCTGCTGAGGGCTGAAGCAGCCATTATGACTCCAGCTCGCACACACTGGTCACACTGGCAGCTTCCCTACAGAAGCCCTTCAGTTACAGCAGACTTGCAGGTTGTAGCGCTGCAGCGATTCGGTTCATTATGCTGAACCTCGTGACTCATTGTTCGCAGGTTCAAACCCACAGTCTTTAGAAACAGAGAAGTGTGGCAGTACAGAGAGGCTGGAGGGAGACCAAAACCCTGAAACAAGACGTGAACTGTTCAGACATTTATGTCCAAACCAGCTGCCTGCTGGGAATAAAAGACAGCCGAGACCCAGCAGCAGAAATAAATACGACACATGATGAGAGGAAAGGGTGTGAGGAGCAGAGGGCTCATTCAGAGCTGCCGGACAGACGACGATGATGACGAAGATGATGAGGTTTTATTTGCGTACCTTTGTGAACCACAGGAAGTCCTGCATGAGTGAGCTGCTGTACGAGTCATCCACCTCCACAATGGGGATCTGCTCCTCGGCCGTCACCAGTAAACTGTCCTTATGGTAGAACACAGCCGCCAGGTAGATCCCCCTGCACGCACAGGATGGTGCGGTCCGCACAGGTGAATAGAAAGGAAAGCGTGCTTATGCTAATGATGCACTTTACAGTTTAATCAGATTCGGTCTGAAAAACGATCATTTTATGAGTTTACTGAGTTAAATTAGGATAAAGATGTTTGTTATTCTGTTTCCTATGTCTCTGCTTCCTGCTGCAGCTTTCTTGCTGTGGTCCGTCATCGCGCTGACATCAGTGGTTTCAACTTCCTGAAACAACTTTATGTTGTGGTGTGAGTCACTGAAACCAATCAGACTTTTAAATAAGAAAGACACAAGAAACTAAATCAGCAGTCCTGAAAAGCTCAGGCGCCAAGTTGGAGCCACTGATGTCACTGCAGGACTACCACAAGAAATTCCACCCAAGAGAACTACTGTTGATACCAGCAGGGCATCAGTGTCTATGGGAGGGATGGCTGCAAGAAAACTCCTGCAACATCCACCAAGACTGAGCTGGTTCCCATGGGAACTGGATCCACATATTTCCACTAAAACATGGAGGTGCTACTGCGAGAATTCCCACCCGCCACACCTAAACCAATGAACGTGATGCTGGTGCCACAAGAGCCTATGAAGGTTACAGTGAAGCCGAGAGCGTCCTCAGGCTCGTCGTGGAGAAGCAGCTTCTGACCTTTTCAGTGTCTTTACAAACTTGTTGGAGGAGTTGAAGAGATGTTTCAGACTTCTGGAGACAGACTGCTTCCTGCTGGGGTTCTGCAGCTTAGAGGCATCTGAACAAAAAGACGAGAGAAGAAGAAAACAAGTTAAAACTGCGTTTTTTTTCCAGCTTCAGTCAAAATGTTTGTTTATGGGTCAGCGGGGTCGAGCTTCTCTCCCACGCTGCCGCTCTGACTCAATCTTATCTCCTTTCCCTCGCGTCCTCTGTCGCTCCCTCTGGCCTCGCGAGGACGCCGACTGGCCGCTCAGTGATGCCAATCTCCAGACCGCAGCGCCCCTTTTACTGCAGCTAATTAAGCATCACGTAATTACCGTCCTGTAAACAGACGTCAGACGTGGAGCCGACAGGAGCCGGCCGCAGAACGCCAGGGGAACGAGCCGTGATACAGATGCACGGTGGAGGGAGCGCCGAGGAAAAACAGATCATCGATCCCGTGACCTCTGACCCCTTCCCAACAGAAAAGCAGCAGTTCATTTTCATTCAGTTTGTGTTTCAGCTCAAACTGACGTCTGAAACACACGAAGCTCACGTGAAACCCTGAATCTGTAACTACCTGCACGTCACAGCTGCGACAGGTCGCCCCCTGCAGGCCATGAACGGTCCGCTCACTGTCTTTATAAGCACGTTAATATTGCTGCAAACAAATCAACTTACATGCCTGAAAGTCCCACAAAACAACCTGCATCATGTTTAATGACTCGCTGTGTTGTTTGTCTGCTCTACTCAGGATCTCAGAGACGAGGGAAACATCGTGATCCCGGCACTCACGACCATCTTCTGCTGATCTCTCCTCACAGGCTCCTGTTGTTCCTCTGTTGGGTTTGACGAGGTGAATTAAGGATTTGGGTTTCTATCTCTCCATGAAATTGCTGTTTGCTCGTTAAAAGCTGTAATTACAGCTCGTTTTATCGGAGCGCCTTTTGTCCAGCTGCTGCTGCTCTCGCGCACTCGCATTTGGAAAATTGGCCTTTTTCCGAGTCTGTCAGAGGGAACCTGACGACTTTAGCAAGTCTCTGTGTGCGTGAGCTCCGAGCTAACCGGCTCTGACAACTGGATAATGTGACGAGAGCTCGCACGCCATGCTGAATAAACACAGGAATGAGTTTTGTTGGAGAGGGCTGCAAACACGATTGGAGTCGATTAATGAGGCGTCCACCTCTCCATCTGTCAGAGAGGAGGACGGGGGAGAGTTTGAGTTCTGACCTTTCAATTACAGGTTATTACAGCGTTTAACTGCTTCTGAGACAACAGCCAGCTAAGTGAATGAGACGAGGAAGAGGAGACAGATGAAGGCCTGAAACCTCCTGCAGCCTTCAGTGACGATGACGATGCGATTAATAAAAAAACTGATAAACTGATATCTGGTCAGATGGTGTCACGTCCCTGCGTCTGCCCGGTCGGGACACATGGTTTTGTTGCCTCTCTCTCTCTCCTGTCTCCGCCCTGTCTGGGCGGAGCTCACTGTGGGCTCCCGCCTCTGGCCCACGCACCTGCAAACAATCCCTCACCTGCGGCTCGGTATCCTGCTTCTCCACTATTTAAACGGTGGCTCAGAGCGTTTCGTGGCTGGATGCTTGCACGCCTCACATCAGCGTCGCTGTAACCTCGTCCTGGTTCTGATCTCTTCGCCTGTTTATTCCCTGGACCCGTCCTGGTTTCTCTTGCCTGGATTCCCGAGTGTTTGGCAGCGTGGACGAAGCGCAGTGTGTGGATCGATGATCGAGTGTCCCTCTGCCCTCCCTCCCGTGGATCTCTGAAACCCCGACTCCCCCTCTTTGTACAAAGCTCTGCGTCTGTGAATAAACAGTTTTTCCTGGGTCCGCTCAGACAGGCGTGAGAGCGTCAGTAAAAATGAATCTGCGTTGTGATCGAAGAGCATGTTTGTGCCTGCAGACTGTGTCTCCACACATGTATTTCTGCAGATATTACAGCAATAAAGTCAAAGTCATGACAGCAGAAGCTAAAACGAACACAGTGACGACTTTGTGATGTCGCTGTTTGTGTCTGCAGTCTTCACTGTGGGCTCATGTCCTCTGTACTGCTCATTGTAACAAACTATACTTATATTTTTAGATCAGTTCATTTAGTAGTGACTGCAAAAAATGTCCAGCTAAGTGAGCTCAGCTGCATTTGATCTGTGGTTGAAGTGTTTTCATGACTTTGAGCCATCAGTGGGTTTGTGCAGCTGCTGAATCACAGTCAGGTCTCTACGCCGTCACGTGATCAAACAACAGTGACCATCTCTTGACCTGATCTGAATCGATCCCGTTTCCACGCGACTCTGAGAAGGTCACGGTGTGCACGTTTCTGTGGATGTGACAGACTTACACAGAGTGTCCTTCATCACCGAGGCCGCCGCAGAGAAAGCTCCGGGCGTGCGGGCGAACGCCGCCGCCTGTGTGAGCAGGGATTACTCGTGTCGCGGGGACAAACGTGTTTACACGGCCTCATGACACGCACACACACACACGTCTGTCTGGACGGTTTCTGCTTCGCTGTTTTTCAAGCGTCTGTCCAGAAACCGTCGCCGTTAGCATGGACCAGCCCGGCTGTGACTCAGGAGGAAGAGCAGCTAATCGGAGGGTTGTCGGTTTGACTCCGTGGACGTTTCCACGTTTCCACAGATGTACAGGGCTTCATGAGCACTGAGGTTTCTGACATCAGTGGGATTCAAACTCCCACTGATGTCAGAAACGCCTTTTTAACACAGTTGTGTTAAAAGTTACATCTAAAGGATTAAAACGTAACAAAAAATGTTTATTGTGGTGAAGGCCATCTGCCACGAGCCCGCCGACACTCACCTCCACAGCAGTAGTGTGTGTGAGTCGCTCGGACCTGCTGCAGGAGACGCTCCATGGCCTCGATGTGGCCCCGCCTCCTGGGTTCCCGGCCATCGCTCTCCCGCCAATCTGGACAAGGAACCACAGGACAAATGAAGGAACTGAGTGAATCTGCGAGAGCTCCAGTCACCTCAAACGTAAGCGTTGTAACGTGCGTCGGCGTGGACTCAGGTGCAGCTACCTGCTGTTTTCATGTGCAGACTGGACAACTTTGAAATGTCGTTTACAGAAAAAATAAAGTCTAACATATGTGAGCAGAGACAGGAGAACAAGAACGGCTCCGAAAATGTGTTTGTGTGTGAGACGCTACAGAATGAACTAATGGATGTCAAGCATCTTTAGAGGTGTAGTCGTGCTTTCACTCTGTTTAAAACAAACACCCACACACTTTCTGTCCTCTGCTTCTGACATATGCGCGTGCACACACACACACACACACACACACACACACACACACACACACACACACACACACACACACACACAGCTCAAGGCTGAAGCTCCAATGTGCAGGAAAAGAGAAAGCGAGTCGTGACAGAGCGATGAAATTGATTTTCCCGACTCGAGGACGTCAGAACAGGATGTTCACATGATTCATAGCGGACGCACACTTCAGTCACGACCACGGGAACAAACCCTGCAGGTTCACACCGCACGAACTTCCTGTTTTATGTGACAACATTCGGACTCGTGTATTTGTGCTTTGTCACACGTCACGTCATCCCGGCTCTGCTGACGGCTGATCCTCGGCTTCGTTCGGGTTTTCCTTGATCCCTGCGGGTTGTCCCAGGCCTCTGACTGTGTGTAAGGCAGGTCAAAGTTCAGCCGAAGAGTCCACGTGGCCCTGTGAGCATCTCTGAGGTCACCAACAACATCACATCGTCTGCTAACAATCTCCTTGTTCTTCCATCGTTGGAATTTTGAATCTCACATCTTTAAGCTCATCCAGTCACAAACTCTCCAAAAATGTAACAAATGAGCGAGTGAGTAGTTTATCAGTTTCAACCAATCTCACCTTTAACTGGTCTAGAAGGAAACCAAAGCTAGCCTCCTACACGTATATCAGCATCTAGTTACTCCCTGGAGAAAGTAATCTGTTACTGTTGTTTGTGGGAGGAGCTAGAAGTCATTCTAAACCCACAGGTGGCGAAATATCTGCAGCCTCACATGAAACATGCCCTCCACCTGAGCATCATATCCAACCCGAGAACATGCGGCACGACCTCGCCTGTCGTCAGCTTGTGTTTCACTCGCTCGTTTGTGGTTTTTCTGCAACTGCAACAAACCAATTTACCCCACCAAGTCAATCTGCTCTCTGCAGGCCTGTAACATTTACATGATGCATTATTCAGCAGAGGAATATAAAACCAGGCTGAAACAGCTGCTGCACAAAGAGGTTAAACTCCAGAGTCACAGAGAAGCTGCGAGCTGCTGAGATGGTGAGGTTAATGGAAAAATATGGAGAGAACTTACTGGATGGAGCAGCAGATGGAGGGAGGGAGGAGGCGGGCGGACCCCAGCCCTTCATGTTATAAGCCGACACTCGAACGTAGTAGAGCCGACCCTGAAAAGTAGAAACCCATCTGTTAGAGTGAAGAGGCGAGTTTGGAGGAAAGAAATCACTTCTGGTGAAAATAACTGCATCAACAAAAGTATGTGGACACTTCCACTGTTGGAACTGCAGCAGTGTGTCCACATACTTTTGTCTTTTTACCCTGCCTCCTGTTATTAATGTGTCAGGACGGGACTGAGCTGTTTCTCGCTTTTTATCCCTCAGATGTCGGTTAATGTGATGACTCCGACTGAGTGCTATGAAAGCGTCTGCACAGCTTTTTCACCAACTCATTTGTCTGCTTATTCATGCATTTAAAGCTGGAACATTTCCGACGTGCACGTCTGAAAAAGTTTTCTAAAGGTTTGAAGAGGTTTCTTTATTTTCTCTGGCAGCCTGTCCTTGGAAAAAAACCAACAAAACGCTCTGACAGTCATTTTTACTGCTTTATATCATCAGGACACTTTGTGGAAATAAACCTTTGCTGCTGTAAAAGTTCGTGAAAGCATAAGTGCTTTAACATTTGAGGAAAGTTTCCTTTCAAATGTCACTCTGCTGCTTGGTTCAACTTGGGTTTTAATTGGAGCCCCTCGAGCCTGTGTGCTCCGCCCCCTTCTCTTCATCCACACAGACAGCAGGTCAGAGGAGGTCTGCAGAAAAAACCAGCACTGCCATCATCATCATCAACAGCCGGCTGCTCGCCTTCAGCCAACGTAACGAGGACACGTCTCCACGCTGGAAACATCAGAACGTCTCCACAGAAAACAGTCGACTCCACCTGAGCAACACGAACAACACGTTTACTTTCAGGCTCGCACTGAATCAGCTGACCTCATCCAATCAGAGCAGGGTGCAGCTTTTTCACCGACAGCGGCCTCGATCCCTGAAACCGAACGACGGAGCCTCCGTTACATCAAACTAATGACTTTAACCCAATATCACTCAGGTTTCTTTAAACTCGGCCCCACCCTCAGCAGGCCCACCCTCAGCAGGCCCCACCCTCAGCAGGCCCCACCCTCAGCAGGCCCCACCCCTAAGAGGTTCTCATACCTCTTTGCAGCCAGTTTCATGCTAGCAACCAGCAGAGGAACATATATTTCCCGGGTGTGCAGGCCTGTGAGACTGGTCTCTACGTGCACAGAGCACCAGGCCGACGTTTGTGCCCACCAATAAATGTTAAAAATCTTTTTTCCCAGGAATTCAAACGTCCTCCTGCTGTCGCTGCTGTGTCTGTCTAATTAAATGTTTTTAACGCCATGTGCTGAGATATTATCAGCTATCATTAGCTCCCTACCTTCACTTTGCTCCCTGGCTACAAAAACACCACCTGCACCACCTGCACCTGTGCTGTGTTCCGGTCACAGCTCCTCGCAGCTTCAGGATTTCTTCCACCTACACAAACAGGCCCCCCGTGGCCCCCCCATGTGTGTGCCCTGCAGGTCTAATCCTTCCAGGACAGCTGAGTACTTAAAGGCCTCCGAGCTCCTCGTGCGGCTCGGCCCCGACTCAATAAATTCAGTATGTAAATGAGAGCTGTGACGTTCGAGGCCCGAGAGCCTCGCCGGCTCATTATTCGCCCTCGGAGCGTCTCCGGCCCTTTCAGCCTGTTCTCTAGTTCAGGGCCGCCGTGGAAGTTTGTGAAAGCCGCTCGCTGATCTAAATGGCAAACAGCAGCTGTGGTTCGGTGTGTGCAGCACAGCGAAAACAAGTCTGCATCACAGACGCCGATCAGCCAACGCACAACGCAGGGACCGCGCAATGACATCACCGAGGTCCAAAATCACGCGCCTGCTGCAAACGAACACATGCATCACAGCGAGCGGACAAACGTGCAAACGACAGACCGACCTGAGCGACAGCAGCTTCGTCATGACAGAAACTCTATTCAATCCTTTTTCTGAAACTGTGAACTAAAGCCAGCGGCAGACAGGTGGATGTGCGGAGGAGGGATGCTCTTGTTACCGTGGTGAGGCTGCTGATGGTGCACTTGAGGCTCTGCAGGTTATCCAACACCATCTCTCCGGCGAGCAGCGAGAAGTCCTTCAGGCAGCTCCATTCCACTGCGAACACATCGACAGACGCAACGTTAGCCTCCTCATCCCTGCCTCGGAGCACCACTTCCTGTTCCTCCGTGTAACCACGACAACCTGAGGCATCATCTGAGAATAAATCTGGGGTTTAAATCCAGAAGCTTTAGAGTCTAACCGGGAAGTAAACCTGTAAATTAACGCAGAACAACCTTGTTAATTTATCGTTTTAAATGTGGTCGTCTCAGGTTTTGCAGACCCAACATGAAGTCTTCAGTCGAAGCTTCACCTCGAACATCGAAACCTAAATGATGGCCTCACCTTTGACCTTTTAGTCTCTCAGACAGGAGCAGGCCTGTGTGTGTGCAAGCACATGTGTGTGTTCACCTCTGTACTTGGTCACCACAGTGGAGTTGAGACACTGCGGTTCCTGGAAGGTGACGGTCAGAGTGCTGCTACTGCTCACGCTCAGTCGAACCATGGACGGGGCCTCCGGGGCACCTGAGCAGGGGCGCAGAGAGAAACGTGTGTGTGTGGACCGTGGCTCTGACTGTTTTCCAGGTAACTATGGCAACATGTGATTGACTTCCTGTTTCCTGCCTGACGTCTTCAGCAGGTGTGATTAGTCGCTGTGTGAAGCCTGCAGAAGGACCTCAGTCGAATCACCCTGACGTTGCTCTAATGAGACCGTGAGTTCACCGCGCACGTCGTTCACGTCTCAATCGCAACCTTTCTGTTTTATAGCTGGTCGTGTAAATCCCGCCCCCTCTGAGCTCTGGGTGTAGCAGCTCTAATGTTGACAGGAACACCTCCAGCTGAACGTGTACTGCGCTCCGAATCTGCTGCAAAGGTCACGCGTGTCCCCGTCAGGCTGTCTGAGCTGCCACACACACAGGAAGCGACGGCAGGAAATACACACTAAGGTGGGCGGCGTGTGGACTCACGTGCGTGCTGGAAGCCCGTCCTCATGCGTTTGTACAGCTTGCACCTCCACTCCCACGCCCTCAGCTGTTTGTCTTTGTGGCAGGCCTCCAGCGAGAGGCCGTCCCTCTGAGCCTGAGCCGCCAGGTCGACCGCCCGCCGCTCCGCCTCCAGCACCAGAGAGTTCAGGTGAGCCTCGCGACTCTCCACGCTCACGACTGCAGGAGAAACACAGCAGCTGGTTACAGACAGCAAACTGCAGGAGGAGCTTTCTGCTTCTTCACATTTTATCTGTGCTTCACACAAACCTCCACCTGCTGCACCCATCGTCACAGTTCACAGTCAGTGTCGCACTAACTGCTGAACGATCCGCGAGCGTTTGATTAAAGCTCAGACGAGCGTGTTTGGCTTTCTCGCTCCGTGGGCTGAATGTGGTGTCGTGTCTCCTGTTAGTGGAAGAAAAGCAGCTTGTGGAGGAGTTGGAGTTCGTCTCTGTCAAGGCCACAGCTCACTCGTCTTCAGAGGCAGACAAAAGGAGACGCAGCAGAGAAAACCAAACACGGAAACGTGTTCTGAGCGAGCGCAGAGGGACCAAAGGTGCAGGGCGGCAGAAAGACGGGAGAAAGGAAAGAAAACTTTCTCTGATCGATCGTTAGGTCTGTTATTAAAGCATCTGTGCTGCATGTTTGTGCTTCGGTGTGCGAGCGGCTACATGCCGTGTGTTTCAGCTGCCTCTTATTTAGCACCAAGGACTAAATCAGTCGTATAAAAATAACTTTACAAGGAGCTGACGATGAAACAAAGCTCTGGGGCAGCAACTGGAGAGTCCATCACAGGGCAGGGTTTTCAACGGGCTGTGCAAAAGTCTTGAGCCACATTTTGCACAAATGATTCATAGGTCAGAGTTCAGAGGCTTAACAAACAAAAGCATTCTTCTGAAAATGAAACACTGAACACGAGAGGAAAAGCAGCAACGTCTGAAGAAAACCTCTGAGATCTTAGGATGAGACGCTTTTCTGTCCGAGCTCCTTAGACTACGACTGTCACGGTCCGCTGTGACGGACCGAGTGGAGAATGCGTCTAATGGACCCAGGTGCGTACACAAGTGAACAGACGGGAGTGAGCTTTAACAGAAGGCGAGCCTTTAATATGGCTGAAAACAAGGTGTGCAAATACAGCAGGGATGGCGTGGCTAAACAAAAACCTAAACTGGGAACAAACTATGGTGAGGCTATGGCTTGGAAGGCAACAGACCAGGCATGGAAACACGGAGGGTAGGAACACAGACGACGCGACGCAGACTGTAAGAAACACAGAGACTAAATACACATGAGGGATGATCAGGGGAAGTGACCACACATGGGAACGCAGCTGACACACATGAACTTAACGACAGGACAGGAGGAGTGAGCTGAATACACAGACAGTGAATGCAGGCCTTCAAAGTAAAACAGGAAACATGAGACATGAACCGGGGAGACGTAGTACAGGGGGAGGTGACATAACTGACAGCATGAACTTGACAGTACAAGACACACAGACATAAACACACGAAGGGCAAGGGAGACATAATGCAAGGGTAACATAATTACAAAAAGGACTGGACTACCTTAAAGAACCCAAGCAAAACAATAAACATCAAAATAGGTTAAGCATAACACACTGGGTCACACGACCCAGGACCATGACACCGACGAGCTGGACGACTGAGAACCTTCACAAACAACTGTGAAAGAAAGCTTCAGATCTGCTGCTCGCGAGTCTGTCTCCTTGGAAGCAAAATACACAGAAATGAGGGGTGGCTCAAGATTTTTG
The DNA here is from genome assembly GCF_018398535.1 of Haplochromis burtoni. Taxonomy (NCBI): domain Eukaryota; kingdom Metazoa; phylum Chordata; class Actinopteri; order Cichliformes; family Cichlidae; genus Haplochromis; species Haplochromis burtoni. The sequence continues at coordinate 171,399 of NW_024582783.1, forward strand.
CACAGTTATAAAACCAGTGAAAATCAGGTCCTAATGAAAGCTGACAGTTGGGTTTGAGCTGTAAAGTCCAGGATCTGGTTCTAGAGCCCACAGAGGAGCCCGAGGATGCATCAGCATCATCATCATCATCAGAAACAACGACTGGCATGTTTTTAGAAGACGAGCGTCATGTGTGGACTGCGGAGCCTCTGAGGATGGAAACATTTCTTTTTCATGCTCTGACTGATGTTTCCCCTCCGCCCGAGTGAAGAGTGGCAGCAGAGCAGTGGTATGAAGTCTGATGGGCGCATTCATCACCAGCACAGCTCTGTGTGTGTTCCTCCACGTTTGTCACGGTGAAACGCTCCGCGAGCTGCCAGCCCGCCCAAACACCGCCGCTTTACTGCGACGCCACTCGCTGCCGTCCAGTTCTCAGTCACGGACCGTGACAGCAGCATAAACAAGCAAACAGCAGCAAACAAGAACACCCTCACACACACACTCACACTCACTGTGTGTCTCATCTAACCTGCTGCATGCAGAGATGTTATGAAAGCGAGTAAAAATGAGCCGTGAGGAGAGATTTCAGCTGCTGTCGACATGTTCTGAAGTCTGCACAACAAACCAGCTCATCCAAAAAATAAAGCCGAGGATGATTTACGCTTCAAGACCTGAGCACAGAATTATGTGACGCTTTCAGCTCCTGAAACTGTGCTTCACACTCTGATAGGACAGGCTGATGAGAGCAAAGAGCATGAAGTCCAGCTGTCAGAGTGTAACGTCCATCATCAGTGTCCACGTGAATGCCCACGAGTATTCACACTACAGCCCACCGAGGCGCAAACGGACTTCAAAGATGTCTGACAGCAATGACTCCGCAACAAAGTCAATGATTCGATACGCAGAGTCCAAAACTGACGAGCAACACCACAACAGCTGAATGAGTTTGTGGCTGTTTAACATTGAGATAGGGATGCAACGATACCAATTTTTTCAAATACGATACCGATACTTGGATCTGAGTACTTGCCGATACAGAGTACAAAAACCAATACTTCTACCACACACACACACACACACACACAAATGCAATGAATTGGAAGACAGGTTTTATTTTATTCTCTGCCGATAAAAAATAAAATCTTAATAAAAATGACCACAAAAAAATTTCAAGTGAAAAATAAGCACTTCTGTAAATTATCAGAGCTCTCACATGTAATTTAAAATATGACTGTAACTATTGGCACTGTCTCGATGCTTCAGAATAATTAAATAGAATCCTTCTGTTGGAATAAATAAATACAGAATAGGTTTGAGTAATAAATATAAACTTTAAATTATTGGCAGAGTGTCATATTGTAAACATACAAACAAAATAGAAAGTATTTGGATTGACGAACTTCCTCATCTGCCGCGTGGCTTCATCAGTCCCTGTGCGCTAAACTCAAGGACTTGACTCGCGGCACACACTGCTGTCTACTTTAATATTTGGACATTATCTGGCAACCTGATGGTGGGCGGCTGGGAATTTCATATCGCAGCTCAGGTGCTGAGATAGTAATCCTATGTTTCCACGACTGGATTGATGTCATCCAGAGCGATAAAATGAGTCAGAGCCATCTGTTATTTAAGCTAAGGATTTTCTCTGTGACATTTATTCACGCTTTCCAAAACCTGTGTTAAAGTGGCTGTTCCGGTCAACTGCTGACATTTGTAGCTAGCTACAGCAGCCTCATATTCTCTTTTTTATCTGGATGCCGCCTATCTCATCGCTAAACCCTTGTGCTGTTTATGCGCGGATAGTCCCCTTATGTGGCCAATCTAAAAACTATCAAAGAAAACAAACCTCCTGATTAATGAAATAAGTTAAGTATTCGTTCATGGTATCGGTTACCTTTACTAGTATGAGTAACAACATTTACAGTATCGGCCCAAACCCGATACAGTATCGGTGCACCTATATTTGAGATCATTAATGGAAAGAGCACAAACATACAAGGAGTGTGGTTTGTTAGTTGTATGAAATTTGGTGAACCACATGGGCTCATGCGGACAATCGTGTTTAACATTTTTGCACACGCAACACAAGATAAACGTCAGTATCTACTACAACTTCTCGAATTTCCTGGTTACTGCGTTAGTGCTATAACAAACCAGTTTAATACTCGGATGTAACACAGAGAACCAGGAATGTCATGTTCTAGTAGGATGAGCTACAATTGCTATAATACCCACCTCAAACTAAGAACCATCGGTTTAAATTGGACGAATAGAATCACTGTGATGTAGATAGTCTCTGTCCTAAATAAATTATGAGAGGTTTTCTAGAAAATCTACAGACCCAGTAAACAAACTGGTAGAAAAACTTTGACTTCAGCAGCAGAGCAACAAAGGTCATGACTACTTGAACTTAGAACTTTGGTTAAAAACCACAACTGATGTAATATTTTAGTGCACAATGTCTGATGAGAAGCGTCTATCTATCATCTCATACTCATCTAATCATTCAGGCTGGGAACCTGTATCAGAGGCTATGGTCGCATGAAGCGGAACTCGTGACAGTGGAGAGAAAAGGAATTAAGAACGATGATTGGACAATGCTGGGCATCTCTGCACACGCATTAACAACGCAGAGAGTCTGTTCAGTGATCAGTTGCTTCTCCCCAAAAAGATTAAAAGACTAAACTCCTTTGTCCCACACGCATCAACGTTAATCCTCTTGGAGGGAAGGGAGGGAGACAGGAGGACAAAGATGGAACAACTAAGCTTAATGCTTTCACCTCACGTAAGCAAATACACTTTTGTAAATAGTAAAAGGCAAATAAAATCACTTGAATGTGCAATTCACTTGTATTTTTATTTTATCCTATATTCTATTTATCCCCTTCGTATATTTTAATTTATATCTTGTATTTTATATTTGTGTGTGTGTGATGTTGGGTGTATATATAATATTCTGTAACTTCTGTCGGTTGCTGTGCTTTTTTGGAAATCGAATTTCCCAGAGGAACCCACCCGAGGGATTAATAAAGTTCTATCTTATCTTATCTTATCTTATCTTATCTTATCTTATCTTATCTCCTGGTCCTGACGGTGTAGAGTGGCAGAGGTCTTCACCACCATCTTCAACCTCTCACTGCTACAGTCTGTCGTACCATCCTGCCTGTGAGCAGCCACCATCGTTCCAGGGCCCAAGAACACAGTGAGCTGCTTGAATGACCATCGTCCACGTGCTTTAACAGCCATAATTACCAAATGTTTTGAGCAGCTCATCATCTCGCACATTAAAGCTGCCATCCCTGCAGACCTCGATCCACACCAGTTTACATACTGGGCAAACAGGTGGACAGAGGACGCCATACTTACAGCTCTTCACAAAGCCCTCACCTGGGCAGTAGTAACACCTGTGTGAGAATGCTGTTTGTGGACCAGCTCTGCCTTCAACACAGTTCAACCCCACAAACTGGTTAATAAACTAAGCAACTCATGACTCAGCAGCTCACTGTGCAGCTGGATACTGGACTTCCTGAACAACAGACCCCAGAACATCAGAATGGGAGAGCACACCTCCACCCTCATTCTGAATGTGGGCGTCCCACAGGGGTGTGTCCTCAGTCCCCTCTTATACTCACTTTTCTCCCATAGCTGTTCACCAATCCACACCAGTAACACCTTTATAAAATTTGCTGATGACACCACCGTCATAGGACTGATGGACAACAGCGATGATTCAGCCTACAGAGAGGAGGTTCAGCATCTGAACACAGCCGAGACCAAGGAGATGGTAATCAACTTCAGGAGAACAAAGCGATCTGAGCACTCCACCCTCTACATTGATGGAGGAGGTAGAAAGGGTAGAAAGCTTTCCTCGGAGTCCACATCTCGGCCGACCTCACCTGGTCCACAAACATCTCCCATCAGGTAGGGAAAGCACAACAAAGGCTGTACTTCCTCAGGAAACTGCGTCAGGCCCAGTTACCCCAGAGTCTGCTAGTAAACTTTTACCGCTCCACCATCGAGCCTTCTGACCTACTGCTGCACACTCTGGTCCAACTGCTGCACCGCGGAGGACAAGAGGAAACTGCAGCGGGTGGTGAGGGCAGCAGAGCGGGCAATCGGCACCTCACTGACCCCCCTCAGAGACATCTACAGGGAGTGCAGAATTATTAGGCAAGTTGTATTTTTGAGGAATAATGTTATTATTGAACAACAACCATTTTCTCAATGAACCCAAAAAACTCATTAATATCAAAGCTGAATGTTTGTGGAAGTAGTTTTTAGTTTTTTTTTAGTTTTAGCTATTTTAGGGGGATATCTGTGTGTGCAGGTGACTATTACTGTGCATAATTATTAGGCAACTTAACAAAAAACAAATATATACCCATTTCAATTATTTATTTTTACCAGTGAAACCAATATAACATCTCCACATTCACAAATATACATTTCTGACATTCAAAACAAAACAAAAACAAATCAGCGACCAATATAGCCACCTTTCTTTGCAAGGACACTCAAAAGCCTGCCATCCATGGATTCTGTCAGTGTTTTGATCTGTTCACCATCAACATTGCGTGCAGCAGCAACCACAGCCTCCCAGACACTGTTCAGC
>NW_024582783.1:183875-195214 GCF_018398535.1 Haplochromis burtoni
GTGTGTGTGCGTGTGTGTGTGCGTGCGTGTGTGTGTGTGAGTGTGTGTGTGTGTGCGTGTGTGTGGACGGGTGAAACAGGCCTAAAGAGGCCCAGGTGCAGGAGACTACAACATGAGCCAGCTTTGTGAGGACCCTCGTCCTGTCTTTGGCGTCTTATTGGTCGGTCTCACCTTCACTGAACCGTTGTGTGTTTGGGAACAGAAGCTTCCTGTCTGACATCATCAACCGAGCAGAATGTTTTAAAACTGGGACGACAGCGAGGACCTGAATGAACTTCCTGTTTTCTTCAGCGAGTTCCTAATCAGAGGTGTCGCCCTCTGCTGGTCATTAGAAAACCTGCAGGTTAAATGTGGAGAGACCGGGTTCCTGAGGTCCTTCAGAGTAAAAGCCTCTTCCATCACGACTCCGGTGTTATTTCTGCCTCCTCTGCACTCACTGCCACCGTCACTCTCTGTTCTCGTGCTTGTAAAGCGTCCTTGGGTCTCCTGAAAGGCTTCATTGCTGTAACCTGCTATTACTATTACCGTGATTATTCCACAGGCTGCGTCTGAAATGCTGCAACAAACAGCTCAGTTCAGCCTGGTTTCAAACTGCTCTCACCTCCAGCTGCTCTGTAATTTTGCTGTCTGTAAATCCGTTTCATTGTTTTCGTGCTGGCAGTCGTGGAGCCCGTCAGTCACCACAAAGCACTCTGGTTTATTTAAGGTGGACTGGACCGATGGCGCGTGCACGCTGAAGCGATCTCAGAGAGCACTTTAAGTGTTCTGGAAGAATCAGAGAGCTGGCCTTGTGCTGTGTTCATCACAAACACTGGAAATGTCACATTTACAGGTTTGTGTTCAGCATGTTCTGCTTATTGGAGCGTTTTTATCCGCAGCTGTAACTCTGACAGCTGTTAGTGTCGGGACGAAATCTGTTTAATGAAACCGTTTCTCTTATTGCATCGTTCACTGAACGAGAAGTAAAGTCAGACTGAAATCTGTCTGCGCAGCGTTAAATTCACACTGTTTTCTGTCTGCATGCACGCTTACCACCGCCGCTGCCACCGCCGCCGCCGCCACCGCCGCCACCACACCCACCACCACCGCCGCCACTGCCACCACACCCACCACCGCCGCTAGAGGTTGATGTCGACCCGCAGCTCCTGAGAGCTGCAACGATCATGTTTTATGTAGCGCGCTGCTGAAGGGCGCTGTGGTTTAATTAAAGCTTAATCGCTGATCCCGGCGCTCTGAACCACAGAACAACCCAACGACACATCTGCCAGCAGCTGGTTTACAAATCAGTTATTAACCAATTAGCAGTGATTACTGATGGGGCCACAGGCTGCTAACAGTAACAACGATCAGCAGCACGATGGAGCCGTTTCTTTGGTACTTTCTGTTTATGCATAAACGATTTCTTTATGTGAAGAGTTTCTGGAAGCGTTTCACCAGGAAGAGCCGACTGACACTCCGTCAGTCCTCTGAAAGCCTCTGTTGGCTTTTTCACGTCTGAGTTGTTGAGTGAACGCCGCTGCAGGAGGACGTGCTTCAGGTCTCGACTCTTTTAGTGGCACAAACGTCTGTTTTCTGCCTCGCACGCCACGAAAACCCAAAACGCCCACATGTGACCCGAGCGACCTCCTGACAAGCCGCGTTGACGGGACGTCGGCTCTGACGGCTCGCCTGTAAATGAGGTTTCTGTCAGACTGAAAGGTCAGGCGGGCACACGCCATCAGACGTGACAGCTGATAAAGACGCGGAGGTAAGACCGAGGAGTCTCCCGGCTCGTGGAACTGTAATTGGCCTCGTCGCTTGGAGTGCTCGCACAGATGAAGCACAGCACTCGACACGCTTTCAACCTTTCGAAGTGACGGCCCGGCGGAACGGATTTCCTTTCAGGTGGTTGTGACACAGATTTACAACATGAAGTCTGACACGTTTAAAGACCAACACTCGGACGCTGTGTGTGCTGCGGTCTGGCTTCAGGGCCGAACCTGCCTGATGTGGCATACTCACAGTGCGGGCTCTCCTTGCCGCCAGCTTTCAGCAGCAGCTTGGCGATGGGCGTGTTGTTGGTCATGATGGCGATGTCGAGCGGCGTCAGGCCCTGGCTGTTGGGAGTGTTCAGGTCCAGCTCCTCGGCCGAACACTGGTACAGAAGGATCTGCACGGCGTCCAGGTCCTGCTGCTCCACCGCCTCGAAGATGCAGTCGCTGCCCTGCATCGTCTGAAAGTGAGAACCAGCATTTTACCAGTCTGGACACGTGGTCACGTGACTTTATGACACAAACCAAAGGTGAAGATCATACAAACCTGGATCCAAAACAAGCAAAACAACAGGAAGCTAAACAACAACCATCGAACGGCAGCGTTTCCTGATCCACAGTCGGAGCTTCCTGATGGTTCATGAGCCCACAGTGTCTGAAACACCGAGCTCTCTGGGCGCTCGCTTTACACCAATCATGTCATTAAGCAGCCGCCAGATGTTCCAGCAGCTGTTTGACATCTTTAAAGAACAGAGAACATTTCTGAGTTTCCACGTGTGACGAGTTTAAAAAACGCCGCTGCTCGGATCATCTGTACGTCTCCCACCGCGCTGCTTCATCCCCCTCAGACCTCACGTGCAGCATCCTTTCAGGCGCCGCGGGGACATCACCGCGTGAAACAGACACGTATGACATAAATAAATATACTGTATTTGCCATATATTATAATCACATCGTCATATTACACTCATCATACTGCAGTGAAATTACAAACCCAGCCTCATGTTCTCATGTTTAACTAAAGTTAAACTAATTCTTCATAAACTGTATTAAACTAATTTATTAACGTCACAATGTAATTATAAAAATGTAATAATAATATTTATATAAACAGAATATTTCACTGTATTTAATTACAAATAATGTAAATACAATATTTACACTATAATTATTTATTACAATTCTGTACTAAGATGTTTGTGTTTTTCATTTATTATCACTACACTTTATATTACACTAATTATACGATAGTTACACTAATGTATTGTAATTACACAGTAATCTATTTATAATTGTGGCATAACCAAAGTTGTATTCAGTGTATTTGCACTACGTTGCTCGATGTTTCAGTTTAACCTGAATGAGAGAGAGACCACATGCCAAACCCGAGTGTTGGAAACGACTTTTTGAATGTTTCCTCCTCACAGAGTAAAGAAGCAGCGAGGAGGAAGCTGATGAAACGGGAACAAAGTGTTTCTCTGCTCAGGCTGGAAACGGCTCCCCCTTCGCTTGTCTCTGTAGACGTGACGGCGGCGAGCGGAAACTTTTTGTTCTTTGTCAGGCTGACAGAGGGCGGCAGCGACCATCCACAGCGTGGCGGCTGCTTTCAGGTTTATCACAAAGCGTGTGAACAGAGAAACATCCTGCAGGCTGGTGGAGCTGCAGACCATCAGACGCGACGTGGGCCCTGGTTCAAAGTTGGATCAGGCTTCTGGATTTAGAAACAGCTTTGAGGTTTTGAAGTGGCGACATCACCAGTGTCGGTTTGGGCTCACTTCAGTTCTGTTAGTGATGTTTCCACCTCTCTTTGACTGGATTCAGTCACCTGTGACTGGGTTTGGATGTGTTTCCTGGACACTCGCCTGGTGGACCAGTCACAGTTTTTCAGTCCGTGTCGGTATCTTTAGGATTAAGATCAATGGTTGTGGTTTTAAACTAGTTCACGATCGTGAAACAGTTGTTGTGTGGACTGAAAGTGTCTCATGTAGTCCAGGAGGTTTGCTTTCCTGCTGCCGAACGACTCTGAACAATCTGCAGCAGAGGTTCAACTTCTAAGAACTAAAGACAGTTTCAGGTGCATCCCTTTCACAGCAGTTTGGGAACGAGCTTCCGTCGTCCTGGATTCAGACGGCTTCGAGGTTGAACTTGTTTCTACTTGTTACTCTGAACCTGTTGTTGTGTTTACACCAGAGATGGGTTTGAACTTGTTTGGTATGGTTTACTATCTCGACTGGTTCAGCTGATACTAATTTACAGCTCAGATTTGGGACGTCCTTGAAAACTCGCCACGGCTGTTCTGTGGACACTGGACTCCCATTGGATGGTTTTTGGACTTTGTTGGGGTTGGTTATTATCTTTGTTTTGGAGAACCTTACCCTGGTCTGTGTTTTGTGAATATGTCTCCCTCCATCTGCTGCAGGTCTTTGTGAGTTTGGGCTCCTGCAGAATGAACACGGGGACCTTTGGATGGTGGAGATTTGGACTGTGAGCCTAAACGTGAGCAGAGTTCTGCAGATCAACTTGTACTCGCTGTGCTTGGAGGCTTTTGTTTCCTCCCCCGTCTGCCTCTTTGTTTCATGTCTGCTGCTGTGGCTGGTTTGTAAATGTCAGAAGGCTGGCAGAGAGAGTGCGTGTGCAACATGACCTGTAACACTTGTCACACATGATGAGTCGCCGCAACCAAATGTTTCGCAGGGCAGCAGGAAGGCGGCGACGATGGCAGCAGACAGAGACGAGCCTGAGAAAAGATGGCGTGTTGCTACAAACCAAAGACGGCGTCCACAGTGTCCTCGAGCGAGGCACGTAACTCCACGTTCTCAGTTCACCGAACTCTGCAGCCGTGGAGTGACGAACAGTCTGTCTTTACGATGCGGGTCTGAGATCAGATGAAAGACGCGACAGTCGAGAGCAGAGGCTCTGACGACATCGCCGGTAACAGAATTAGCGAAGCGCGTTTCTCGATCCTTCTGTCAGAGACGGGGTTTCCCCCGTCAGGCCAGCCATTGCCACGGCAACATTAGCACAAGAAAAAAGCATCACATGAACATGTGGAGAGTTTATCACAGCTTCATGATCAGGATACAGGAGTTTTTTAAAGACTCGATCTGAGCGAATACCTGAACATCAGTGCCTGCACGCTCTCTGTGTTACTGTAGCGTAACAGCGCTGTGACACCTGTGCTACCTGTAATTCGGTGCTATGTAAATAAAACTGAACACATTAATGATGATTAAAACACCTTTATTCATGTTTTTGTGCCGTATGTTAGTGTTTTTATTCAGAAAACAGTTTCCAGCTGCTGAAATGTGAAGCTTGTTTGCTGTGTGAGTGTAAAGCACGTCTGCATACAGACTCAGCCATGTGGTGACAGGATAGTTTCACTGCTGACTTTCACACTCATCCCAAGATGTAAAGAGACTTCCTGTTTGCTGCATTGATGAAGACTGGATGAGTTTCTGCTAATTAGGACACAAATTAAAGCTGGAGGCTGACTAAGAGGACGCATTAGTCAGTGCGCCCCAGGGTGGCTGTAGCTACAATGTAGCTGCCATCACCAGTGTGTGAATGTGTGGATGACTGTGTAAAGCGCTATACAAATACAGGCCATTTACCATTTACCATTAGCTTAAATGGATTTTTGAGCGATGAACTGTCAGAGTAACATCGGCCTCATGCGGCTCTTTGTGTTCAAACCCCGCAGGATTCATGTCCAGCGTCTGTGCTGCAGTTAAAACAAACCTGCCGTTTTAACTCAGTAAAGTGATGCAGTGACCGAGGCGCGCCTGAACTCACCGAGGCTTTACGGAGCCGATCCGTCTTGCCAAAGAAGTAGGCATCTTCGAAGGAGGAGGTGCTTCCTCGCAGCTTCTCCGACAGGTTCCTGTAGAGGCGCTTGGCGGCATTGGGGGAGGCCGGCCCGCCGGGGCACTTCCTGGTCTGGGACAACTGTAGGTTCTGCATCTGCTGCGTCATAACACCCGGGAGGCGTCTGCTGGGATGGAAATGCAAAGATCGACGTTAGCTGTTGGGATAAAGCGTCGGATACAGACAAACAGGGATCACATGTGTCATCAAATGTTAATTACAGCTTTGACATCCTCATAGAACCAGAGATATGCTGAGCAACCACTGCTTACTCTGGACCCGTTACCATCACAGTCGCTGGAGAATCCTTTACATCAGTAATGCTGACAGACTAGATCCTAAAGCAGCTGCCAAAACCACCAATCAGAACCTCTGAGGACGTCCACAGTTTTACAGCACGCGCCAAAAGTCGAGGCAATAAACACGTTTGTTTATCTCAGGTCAAAATAATCCACAGACTCTTCCATTAAGTCTCAAACATGATTCAATTCATTAAAATAACTGTCTGTTACTCGAATCTCCGTCTTTGACCAGAAAACTGTCAAATTATATTTCCCACAAATGAGCCAGGAGGAGCTGGTGTGAGCTCGTCGTGGAGCTGGTCAGGAAGCATAAAGAGCCAAACTTGATTAAAGATAATGAATATTCAGCCTTTATCAAAGGCTGCAGCATGTACAAAGTTTCAACCTGTCAGGGGTCCCGCTCTGCTTGAAACCCCTTCAGCCGTCGCATTGTCAAAAAATCCATTCAGTTTTTGATCAGGCAGCTAAACAGCTTCCCGTCGCCTCCGGCCCTCGCTCGCTCTCCGGCCCTCGCTCACTCTCCGGCCCTCGCTCGCTCTCCGCATGACGCCGGGATAAGTTCAACATGTCACTGAAACGAGGAGACTGTCAAACGGCTCCTGCAGGGAACTAAAGAAGAAAAAGCTGCTGTCGCTGCTCAGCCTCAATGGAAAAGAGAAGCACGTTGAGTCCTGTCAGGGTTGAGCAGCAGGCTCCACTCAGGCCCAGAAACTCGGCGTTTACCTGTTTGTGCTTTTGCCTTTTTTTCTTTTGCATCACTTTGCTCTCTGCACGCAAAACAACAACATTTTTTAAATAGGAAACATATTCAGAGCTGCTTTAACTCACAGATTCAACACAGTACTGGAAACATTCCTTTTGGTCCATGGTTACATGACATCATCATGACATCATCGCGACATCAGCTGCAGATTTGTCAGCTGCATCCATGAGGACAGTCCCGTTCCTCCACCTCCCAGAGCTGTTGGACCCGTGACTGTGGAGGCCGTCTGAGGGCAGTGGACTCGTCTCCATAAAGCAGAGATGAGCTCCTGCTGGAGACACTGTGGTCGACGGACCTGGTCAGCAGCAACCGCTGACACGGGCAGGATGGATCCGTGCCACCAATGTCCACCAGCCGACGCTCATCGGACCAGGAAGTGTTTCTCCACCTTCCGGTGTCCGGGTTTGTGAGTCTGTGTGAATCGTGGGCTCAGCTTCCTGTTCTCACCGACAGGAGTGACCTCTGACCTCTGACCGTGCTGCTGCTCCCTGGAACTTTTCTTTGTAGACTCAGAGGTGATTGGTGGGAAAATCCCAGTCGTGCTGTGTTCAGAGTCCCTGATTCAGAGACTGATGCTGTGATTGGCTGATTATTGTTTGAGCAGGTGTACCTAATGAAGTGGCTGGATAGTAAATGATGTAAAAGATGAAGCAGAAAGTAACACCTCCACTCAGCCCATGTGCATGAGTCTGACAGAGCTGCATGATGTGACGCCTCCAGCTGCTCCAGATGTTTGCTGTAACACTTTTCCAGTCGTTATCATCATAATGATTCTGTGACGTCGGCTCGCTCTGTCCGCCGTTTGATGCATATTTAAGCTCAGCGTCGCCTCGCCACAAGGTTTTCTCTTATTACTGCCTGACTCTTCTTCTTCACACCTGCAGCGAGGCGCCCCCGGCTGGTACCCAATGAAAGCTGCCGCTTTGCCCAACCATCGTGGCCTCAGTCCAGTAAGACCTCGCTGAGCCGCCGCGCTGTGGCTGATTGGCTCACTTACTCCGCACCGTGTGTGTCACAATCATCACATCAGAGGGAAAATGGGCTTCGGCGGCTCTGTGTCTGAAACCAGAGCTTAATTTGCTCGCAGGATGGCGAGGACGGTCGTTTAGAATAGCAGGTAATCAGTCCGCTAATGAATTCACCATAAAAACCTACTGTTAGCAAAATGACTCATGATTTAATCCTGCAGCCTCGAACACAAAGGAAGGGAGACTGGATTAAAAAATACATCTCATTTTCAAACCTCTAAAACATGAAGAGCTGAACGCTAAACTGTGGGGAAAGCAGAGGCAAACATCACGTATTTAACACGATTCAGTGTGGCGGCATTTAGAGCAACAACTTTCATCAGGATGTGGGAAGCACAGAAATCATTCAGGAGCAGATGATACAAACAAGCGCCCATCCTAACAAACCCAGTGTCACCATGCTCTGCTGTGGACGGCTCGGTCTGGTACCATTTCTCACTAAAGCAGACTCACACATTTACAGCCCGTTCTGGTCTCCCCCTTCGTACCCCCTGTAGGGGGGAGACTCACTTTAGTTATGTATTACTAACAGAGCGAGTGACAGCGTAGTGTGACATGGAGATGCTTCAACACCAGGAGAAGAAACAAACCTCCTTTGGGGTTAAGAATGGATGTGCAGCTGAATTAGCCGCTTACAGTAAGTAATGTGCTGAAAGCAGCTGTTCAAAAAACAGGACATGATGAGCATTGGAGCGTTTTAAACCCCACACAGGATTTCTGTGGATACAATTCAATCTATTTACACAATGCAAAATCACAACCACAGTCGCCTCACGGTGCTTTATATTGTAAGGTCGACCCTACAATAATACATACAGACAACAATCATATGACCCCCTATGAGCAGCACTTTGGCGACAGCAGGAAGGAAAAACTCCCTTTTAACAGGAAGAAACCTCCGGCAGCACCAGGCTCAGGGAGGGGTGGGGCCATCTGCTGTGTCTGGTATCCAGTATCCACCCAGCAGACTAACAGAAACCAGAGAGGTCGTCACGGAGCGTGTTTTTAAAGGTCATGGAGCTCCACAGGGCTCTGTTACTGATCCTCTACTTTTTATTTACGTTTCACTTATATTCTTGTTTGTAAAACGACAAAATGTTTCCTCTTTCAAAACAGATGCAGAGGGGAGGATGTTTTTATAACTCACCTGTTTAAATTATATTCAGGCTCAAAGTTTGCAACATTAGGGGCGGGGCCTCTTTGACTGACAGGTGGATGGTGTCTGCTACGCTTCGCCTCAGCTTAGGACTGAACAGAGCTGTGGGCTGTGTTTATGCTGAGCCTTTCTAATGGGGCCTGACTGATATTGGAAATCTGCTGACAGAAAATAATGTTTACTTTCAGACATGAAACAAAGAGATTCCCTGAACATTTATTATGAGCAGCTCTATTATTTACTTGCTTACACCATTCCCCACTGTTCAGGTCAGCTGGTTGATTTCCTGGCATTCCAAAAATTTGTGTAGCCAACAGGGAAGCTGCAGAGTGCCCCCTGGTGGACAAACTATGCAACATCAAGTCTGAAAACATCCATCCAATCATCCATCTTCATCCGGGGCCGGGTCGCGGGGGCAGCAGCCTAAGCAGAGAGGCCCAGACCTCCCTCTCCCCAGCCACCTCCTCCAGCTTATCCGGGGGAACACCAAGACGTTCCCAGGCCAGCCGAGAGATATAATCTCTCCAGCGTGTCCTGGGTCTGCCCCAGGGCCTCCTCCCGGTGGGACATGCCTGGAACACCTCACCCAGGAGGCGCCCAGGGGGCATCCTTGTCAGATGCCCGAACCACCTCAGCTGGCTCCTTTCGATGTGGAGCAGCAGCTGCTCTACTCTGAGCCCCTCCCGGATGGCCGAACTTCTCACCCTATCTCTAAGGGAGAGGCCAGCCACCCTTCGGAGGAAGCTCATTTCCGCCGCTTGTATCCGCGATCTCGTTCTTTCGGTCACTACCCACAGCTCGTGGCCATAGGTGAGGGTAGGGACGTAGATAGACCGGTAAATTGAGAGCTTCACTTTTACACTCAGCTCCCTCTTCACCACGACGGACCAGTGCAGCGTCCGCATCACTGCAGCCGCCGCACCAATCCGTCTGTCGATCTCCGCATTCTCCCATCACTCGCGAACAAGACCCCGAGATACTTGAACTCCTCCAAGTGGAGGAGTCTGAAAACATGAGCTTTAAAATGTCCATATTCATCAGTTGTTATAAATCCTAATATAAAATAGGTCGAGATTCAAGCTTTATTAGACAGTTATTTGACTAATGACAGGGCTGCTGGTTTCACTAAAACACTGTCCAAAAACTCTGAGCTCCAGTTTTGGCGAGTAAAATTCGAGGCTTCTGACTGGATGTTACTGATTATCAGATTATTACGTCTGTGTGAAGCTCTCACACTACTACAAACAAAAGCATGGCGACAACCATGAAGCTAAAAATCATGGGTCCGGATGTTAGGCTTGCTGTGCTCACCATGGCGAACGGCGGCATACAAATGACGTCACATCCACAGAGGCTGCAGAGCAACCTTTGGTCTTTGTAACACAGAGAGACGCTGCAACAGCCTGAAAATATGAAACGTTCTGCAAGAAAACTCGCAGGTTTCCAGGTCGGACTGGTTCTTCTGCTCCTGTATCAGCACTGATGTGGCGGTTCGGCCTGAGCGGCGACACCTATCGTCCGGGTGGAAGCCAGTACCCGCCCTGGTGTAAATGGACAGGAGCTGTGCGAAGCGGCCAGTGCTGTGGACACAAAGGGGCCCTCGGGCATCGCAGAAGTTTCTTATCTTTAAGGGCCCAGCTGGCTCTCTGCAGCTGACACGACTCTGTTAGAAATAATTGGATTTCTTTGCTAATCTTGAGCATCTGTAACCTGGAATAACCAGCACCCCCACTGAAAGGCTAATTTCACCTCCAGCTGTGAGATCGGCTGCTTTTACACCTTTCAGGTTTCAGCTCAGATGATTCTTCTCATCATTTCACTCGTTTCTTTGTGGAAAAGCTCTCAGCCTTCATGTGTGTAAAAGCAAAGCTGTGCTGCAGTCAGGAGGGAGTCGGGAGGGCCTGAAGCTCATGCTTAGTGTTTGTTAGTGTTACAGTAATGGCTCACACACAAACTGTGTGTGTGTGTGTGTGTGTGTGTGTGTGTGTGTGTGTGTGTGTGCTGGTCACTGATGAGAGAAAAGTGTAAATTATTAAAGAGGAACAATTTGGTTTTGTAAGCGTTGTGAGGAAGCGCAGTCAGGAGGCATCGACTTCACTGTAAAAACACTCAAATATTCATTCACCAATTAAAACAGCCGCAGCGGTTTACTCTCTGATGACAGAATTTGTCAGACACCTGCAGCAGGTGAGCCCCGCCCCCCACCTGCAGGCACTTCCCCAGGTGAGCTCAAAGTCTGCCCACTGCCCACCTGTGAGGATTAATGTTGGACAAACTGCAGATTTCTGATTATTCAGTGCAGGTCGTGCAGGCTGACTCAGAGCCTCGCAATCACGACACGTTTGTGTGCGCTGCAGGTTGTCATCACCATCGTTCTCCAGATCAGTGAGTGACTGGAAACAATGCAGCCTTGAAACAGTCAGTGAGCTTCCTGTTCACGCAGCCACTCACATCAACACACACACACACACACAC
>NW_024582783.1:197248-205930 GCF_018398535.1 Haplochromis burtoni
CACACACACACACACACACACACACACACACACACACACACACACACAGTGGGTGGGTGAAGTATATCTTCAGCTTGTCAGGAAAGCCCAAACAGCTCAGGGAGAAGAGGAGGAGAACAGCATGTACGTTCTAACACGCTGCATCGACCTGTGAACCTGAAAATCTGCTGCTGTGTGAGAGGACTTTGTTCAGTAAGTGATGAGCGTCTGTGGGGGAAAAGACGAGAACGCCGTGGATCCACGTGGACCGTACCACGGCCCGGGGTACACCTGTCGGATCAAAGTTGTACCTAAGCTGCCGAGGCGGAATAAAACAGCTAAAGTTTGGATTCTGTCTCCGGATGCTCGGCGAGGCGCCGCGATACTCACGGGAGAAGCTGCGGGTCGGGTCCTCCGAAGGAAGTCTACCAGGCTGCTCAGCAGCAGATCTCTCCCAGCGCAGAGGCTCCTCGGCTGGGTTAAATCTCTCTGACTGAAGCCTCCCGGCAGCCTCCGGCTCTCTGCGGCATCTCTGAGGGGTGGGGGGGGACTGCAGCCGCCCCCCAGCTACGATGCTTGGTCCGATCCGGGGGTGCGAGCGAGCGAGCGTCTATCTGCTCTCTGCTCCGGAGCGCCGGCTGAGACTGAGCGGACACCTGTTCACTGGAGAGCGCATCGCAACGCACACACTCAGCAGAGGGAGGGAGGAGTAACGATGTTTGAGAGAAGCACACACTCTAAGAGCAGGAGTGTGCGATGGAGGAGGGGCGGCAGTGTTTGAAAAGCCGGAGAACAAAAGGGGGAGAGGAGGGGAGGCAGCGGAGCGAGGAGGTGAGAGACGAGGTTTACTGCAGCTCGCAGGAATCAGCAGAAAAATAAAAACGTGAACGTGAAACGATGCTGCGAGCGACCGTCAGTCAGACCCGTCAATCCTGAGCGTCTCTGATGACCTGCACTCGGAAACAAGACGCGTCGGTTTAAAATCCAGGTCTTAGAATCATTTAGAGCAGATTAAGGAGAAAAAAGTAAAAATTCAAGTAAAACATTTCAATCAAACTATATTTCTGAGCAACACTCGGCATTCTGCAGCGAGAGGAATCTCTGTGTGTGATTCCTGTCGGGTGATGAAGAGCAGCTCGAGCTGTTTGCAGTCCTTCACGGTGCAGCGAGGAGTAAAGAGCTTCTAAACACTGCTGTTAGCCAGCGTTAGTTTGTTTCATGTTACCATCTTCAACTCGCTGTCGTCGGGCAGGTTTGACATCAGGACGCTCGGAGGCGAGCAACATGTTTATGCTCGTGTCAAAGGTCACGTGCTGGATTAGAACCTGCGACGCTGGACTCCCAGGTATCTAAGCAGCTGTTTGCTCCCACCTGCCGAGCCTCTTCTTTACAACCCGGCGTGGAAAACTACCGACCTCCCCGGGACATTAAAGGAGCAGTTGGCACAAAACACAGCGCGGACGCTCCAACGGGCTGAGGGTCAAAGGTCACTGAGTGAAATCAGAGGCTGTCGCCGCGGTTTACAGTCGGCTGCCTATGAGGTCACATCACAGCTGACGATTAGCGTGTGGCGGTTTGATCTTCCTGTAAAGGACCATTTCTCCTGAACTGAAGCTCATCATTGTCCTTCTGCACAGCACCTCAAACGCCTCGACCCACAGAAATGCCTGAAGTCACACTCTTCTCCACAGCGCCGCTCCTGCTCTCAGCAACATGAACAGTCACTGAGCTGATAACAACCCAGCAGCTCCGACAGGTTGTTATAAAGTTATGAAGCCTCGTGCCGGTCGGTCGAGACGACGGCACAAAAATCAAACGCAGCTGTAAACGTCTAAAATCCGGCTGCTGTATTTGTGACTCGCTGCGAGCCGCACTCACAGCTGGAAAACAAATCCCGGTTTTCCAACTTTTCTTCTGGAACGCCATCAGCTCAGGAACTCAGGACTGTCTGAGGGTTTCAGAGCTTTAAGATTCCCAGACTGAGGAGGAGAGCAGACAGATGTGAGGCTGATGAAGCTGGAAAAGCTAAACTGAGTAGAAAACAAGTAGAATAAAGCTTTGTAATGAAATACAATAATACCGTCTTTAAAGCTTTAAAAGCTCCTTAAAATACAGTCGAATTAAATAAAATAGAATAAAAATAAGCAGCACGGTGGCACGGTGGTTAGCACTGTTGCCGCACAGCAAGAAGGTCCTGAGTTCAATTCCACCATCAGGCCGGGGTCTTTCTGTGTGGAGTTTGCATGTTCTCCCGGTGTTTGCGTGGGTTCTCTCCGGGTACTCCGGCTTCCTCCCACCGTCCAAAGACATGCAGCTTGTGGGGATAGGTTAATTGATTAATCCAAATTGCCACTAGGTGTGAATCTGTGAGTGAATGTGAGTATGAATGGTTGTCTGTCCTTGTGTGTTAGCCCTGCGACAGACTGGCGACCTGTCCAGGGTGTACCCCGCCTCTTGCCCTATGACAGCTGGGATAGGCTCCAGCACCCCCCGCGACCCTGAAAAGGATAAGCGGTAGCGAATGGATGGATGGAGAATAAAAATAAATTATTAAAGAACGAGCAGGACTGAAGTCTGAGGTGGCGTTCAGACCAATCGCCCGTGCAGATGTTTCCGTGTGACCATCAGCTGAAGTATTGTGGATAATTGTGGATAGAAGTGTGAATGAGGGGTGCGCTGCTGAAATGTGTCCCTGTGGAAACAGCCGCTGTGGGCGACAGCACGAGATCGGGGTTACTGACTGTAACTTCAGTTCTCTGAGTCCAAGCGCAGCCCCCTGACTGGCGACCATCACAGGTTCTAACCGCCGCAGTCAGACATGATTCCAGAGGTGAGGTGGGGCTTAACCTCACTACCTGTCCCGTTGTAGCGTTCTGAATCCACCTGCAGGTGGGTGTGCGGTGGAGGAGCGCCAGCAGCGTAAACGGGACGTTTATCTGAGTTCACAGCAGATAAACATCAAACATGGAGATGAATCGTGCTTCACAGAGTTTCTGTGTTTGTTTACAACATTCAGCTCAGCACAGAACGAAGCTTTAAAGACCTTTTTTCAGTTTTGATTCATTTTCTCTGCAGGCCTCAGCCTGAAGGTTGCTGCTTTCCCTGCAAATGAAAACATGATTATTGGAACTATTTTGAGCTGCAAATGAATCCATACGTGAGCTTCTGCGAGCCGAGGCCAAAGCAGACGGCGGCATGTTTGTTTATGATGAAGGACGGTCGCAGGTGCGAGCGATGCAGCAGAGCCATGCAGCAGAGCGATGCAGCAGAGCGAGCTCTGCGAGACGTTACTGTGCATCCGCAGCCTGCAGCAGCCAACAAACAATCCGGTTTGACATCATAAACACAGAAAACAATTAATGTGCCGCGGAGACGAGCTGCGGCTGCTGCTCATTGGCTCAGAGCTGCCACAGCAGCGCTCTGTTTCCATGGTTCCCATTCAAGCGCAACAGGTGAGGGAGAGACGGAGGGAGAAACAATGGAGGCTCCTGCAGGTTCAGTTTGCACCACGCAGGCATGCACACCCCCTCATCTGAATATTTGCACACACACCTCTCTGCTTTGACTTTCTGCAAAGCAGCAAACACGCAAAGATCCGCCTCCGCCTCCTTCGGGCAGAGATCTGCAGCCTGGAGTAAACGGTCCAACATTTCCCATCTGAGAACCATGACCTCGATCTCTTACCCTCTGGGCCCAGAGTTCTGCCGACAGGGACAAAACAAACCTCGCTTCACTCACAACCAGTAATCAGATTAATCTCACCATGACACCCAGCAGGAACATTTCCACAGCAGAAAATAGTGAAAACATCCTGAGCATCACTGAACGCCTACAGCTTTCACTACTTCAATATGACAGGAAAAAAAGCTTTCAAAGTATTTATGTGAGTGAAGGAAACGAACATCCTGTTCTCTGAAAAATAACTGCAGCAACATTCGGGACGAACTCCGGCTGTGAAGCAGACACAGCCAGGTTTCACACCTCCACATCACAACACCCAAAACACATCGCAGCGTGACGGATGGTTTCTCAACATCCTCTTTTGGAGAAGATCAGTGAAGTTGCTCCTGTCTGTCCGATGGGTGGAAGGAAAATGATGCTGGGGTATGTTTGCTCACAGCCTCTGCTGCACAGTGTGGGAGCACGAATGCTGCTTCAGTTCCTGTAACAGGACTTAGGTACTGACCAATCACGTCAAACCAGGCCTCTTCATAAAGGTGAAGAGTCTGGGGACCATCAGCTGTCATCTGAAGGTGTTTCATTTTTCCACATCTGTCCACAAACACTGAAACAGGAAGTCCTGGATGTTTCCTGGATACACACTGTTGGATCACAGTGCACTGTTTCACTGTTCCAAAGATCATTATTGGAAGGTTGTTGGTGGCGTGCTGTTCTGGATACAGGTCGCAGCAGATGGCCCCGCCCCTCCCTGAGCCTGGTTCTGCCGGAGGTTTCTTCCTGTTAAAAGGGAGTTTTTCCTTCCCACTGTCACCAAAGTGCTGCTCACAGGGGGTCATGTGATTGTTGTCTGTATTATTGTAGGGTCTACCTTACAATATAAAGCGTCTTGAGGTGACCACTGTTGTGATTTGATGTATAAATAAAACTGAATTGAACTGAAGACTGTTGGTTTGTCTGGCGGTCGCTGTCGGTGCTGGCTGTGGCTTACTGTGGTTGGTGCTTGATTAGGGGTTGGTTGTAGTTGTGTTTGTTGTTAGGTGCTGTTTGGATGTGGTTGTCGTGCCTGAGCCGTTGCGTTGTTGTTTGAAGTAAATGTGATGTGTTGCTCTCCTCCTCTGCACTCCTGTCAGGCTGAACTGAAGCAGCGCTAAAAGCCTCTGAGCCGCTCACAGGTCATTACTGTTTAACAGCTCTCTGCAGCACAAACAGTGACTTAGTGAAACACTGCTGCTCACTGGAAAACCAGTCGAGGTGTGAGGAGGACGTCTCCGAACAAACCCTCCTGTCTGCGCGTGTGATTGGTTGAGGCGCCGATGTTGTCTCGTAATGACTCGTCGCTGACAGGATGTCGAGTCACGATTCTGCAGTATAGCACGAGGAGACGTAACTTTAATAGTGCGCGCCGTGTGTGTGTCGTGGTTTATGAGTGCGTGGGAGTTCTCCTCGGAGAGCGTGTGTCAGCGAGGAAATGACTCGCATCAGTCACAGAAATGGTGCGTTAGCGGCTTCCCGGGCGTCACACGACGACTGTTATCCCTCGCTGATGGACGGCCTCCGCTCGCAGCGGCGGCGTGCCGCAGACTTCCCACGCTGATTCAGTTTGAGCCACCGCAGGGTCCGCTTCAATTTTACCTCTGCAGCAAAAGTTCAATCAGTTTAAGTCTGACCTCGTTTGTCGGTGACCTTTAAATCCACCATCGGCTGATGTGAGCTGAAAGCAACCTGAGGAGAAACACCTCCCTCCCCGCTGCGCCTCACTCTGTCATGACTCCGCCTTTCACCAAAATCCAGCTTCACAGTTTACAGCACGGGCTGGATTTAAATGAGCACGTTCTAATTTACTATAAACATCCTGTGAAACAACAAGCGAAGCATCACGAGAGAATTCGATGACTTGATACAAGACAAAGCGGCAGTGCGAGGACGCGATGGGTCAGATCAGGTGTGCAGCGGTTAGAAATAACCAGACGTGGTCCACAGAAGGAGAACCGATGGCCTGACTGAGGCGGGGAGTAGCTGCTGCTCTGACAGCAAGGAGTCAGAAGGATGGACTCCTGTAACAGGTGCTCCGGTCTGCTCCTGGATGACCGCGACACCTCAGGTGTTTGACCCGAGACTGGATTTCTCATCTGAAAGGCCTCTTCAGTTCTAACAGGTCATCCTGAGAGTCACATGAGCCCAGGTGTGAGTGGAAACTGGACACGTGGCTGATCGATCACCATCCAACCACTTAGGCCTACTTTAACCCAGAGGACCGAAACCCTGCACAGATATAAACCAGGTGGTCACTTATCTGTTGTGGGGACGGCGGCAGGATGCACTATGGGATTGTTCGGGCTGGTGTGGTGCTCTGGGTGATGTTCTGCGGGGAAACCTCGACTGGCCTCTTCTAACGGCGTGGGCTTGACAACATCAGGAAGGTGTTTTAATGTAATGGCTGCCTGCTGTAGTTAGTCACCCAGCATGTGCCTGTTTTTAAAGATTAGCTTGTATGGGCTTTGAAAGGGGAAAAGCGCCCCTGCTGTTTGTAACATTCCTCTAAAGTCCAGTTTAGTCTAAGTATCCATGATTTAAGCCTGACATGACAGAAGGACGGAGAAATGAAGCAATGCAACAGCGTTCAGAGCAGAAAAACAGAGTGAATCTGGAAGTAAATGCTGTGAAGTGGCTGCAGAGCTGGTGTATAAAAACTGGTCCAGTAGCTGCTGGACTCGAAGCTCTGTCCCTGTTAATGTGTCAGAAAAGCGCGTCAGCGCCAGGAATGAGTCAAAGAAGTGCAAAGCAGGAAGTCAGCAGTGAGTAATGTTTGATGGAGCCAGTGTCACAGGGCTGTGTTGTGTTCAAGGACACTGGAAATGTAGCACTCAAAGGACAACATGTGCTCCAGCGTTTTCAGCTTTCACTGCTTTCTTCTCTCGTGGTTTGATGGAAGTTTCAGGTGATTAAAAACTTCCTTCATTCATATCAAACATACCTCTGAGGTACTGAACACCATCACAGTTAATGAGCCTCGAGTCAGGTGGAGGTTTCAGAGAGGACAAGTCCATCAGAGTTTTTAGAACAGCTGTGATGAGAAGAGGAAGGAGGAGCGCCGATGTGAGGACGTGTTATCCTTCACAAACACCTGAGCCTAAGCAGGGAGCCACCTGCTGCTGGATGTGACTGAGGCACAGCTCTATTCTGCACAGCTCTATTCTGCACAGCTCTATTCTGCACGGACGATTTAAAGCTCGCCAATGTTTCAACTTCAACACTCTGTTGGTTCAGTTTCTAAATAACAGAAACGATCCAGGTTATAATTACTGCTGGTTAAATCCTAATGTGCAACAAACTGAAGCTCGTGTTCATCATTCAGTCAGCAAAGCTGAGTCTTTCTGTGAGCGTGTTTTCTGTGTGAGGCGTCCTCACTAACGATGCACTCCACAGGCTAGTGCGACCGAAGAGCCGCAAACACAGAGATCCTGTAACGAGCCGTGACTCAGAAAACTTCCAGTCACGACTGATTCTACTCAGGACGCAATCATCCTCTCAGTGTGTGTCTGTGAGTGTGTGTGTGAGTGTGTGTGTGTGTGTCTGACTGTCTGTGTGTGAGTGTGTGTGTGTCAGAGAGGTTGTTTCCTGTTGTAAACAGTAAAAACGTCTCCTCATCCGTGCAAAGTTGGCCTTCACACATAAACCTGTTTAGTCATGATGTGACGACGTCCGCCTCTACGCTCACCTTTCGGTCCTTTCGGGGAAACGGAGACCCACTCGGTTTGGTACAAACGTGAAGGAGAAACCATTTAGCAGATCTTCTGATGAATTCACGAGTCTGAGTCTTTACGGGGATGTTTCTTCCTGTGACTGAAATCAGCTGGTCAGGTGACCAGTCACCATTTCAAACCTTTATGACTGTAAAACCTTCACAGTCATGTTAAATACATACAAACTGGTTTGTTCTCTGCAGATCATTTCTACTGCTAGCGTCACCTGAACTGGACCTTTGTGCTGTGTTTGTGCTGCTGGAGCATTTTTAATGACATCATCTGACCAATAACACGGCTGCTGTGAGGTCACTGGAACAGAGAGGCTGCCTGAGGAATACAGAACAAGACGAGCGACGAGGCTTCAACGAGCGCTGCGTGGATAAAATCTGTCTGTTGGAGCGCAGCAGCTTGGAAGACTGTCAGCGTTCAGTTTTAGTGAGCGTGGGACACAGAGAGAGATTTGTTGTCAGATCACAGAGAGCGCCGGCGAGCGCCGGTGGATAAGGTGTGTGATATAAGACCGAGGCTGGTCATTAAGAGCCTTAAAAGCAATCAGCGAGGTCCTGAATTGAATCCTCAGAGGCGAGGCGGCCGCAGCATTACGAGCGCCTCAGCCTGAAGACTTTCTGCCACCATAACAGGTTAAAGCGTTGATGACATCAAAATACGAACGCACGCTGCTGCTGTGACCTTTCTGCTCTTCATCAGCTCAGAGAAATCCAGCCACGAGGACCTCGGGAGAGCGATGCGCAGCTTCTCCATCGTTCATCAGCTCCACTAAACCTGCCTTTCCTCCGCCTTCCCTTTGCCATGGCAACCGGTAGCCAGAGGCCATTATTCTAAATGGCTACCTTGGGCCCATAATTGTGTGTCAGTGTGTGTTGCGGTGCTGCAGTTGCTTTAAACCACACACTGACAACAAAGCGAGCCCGACCAGGTTCAGAGCGGTGCTGTGTTCTCTCGGTGGAACGTGCTGTTCTGCACGCGGCGTTCTCTGCATGCGCCTGAATACAGCGAGCAGAATTAAAGGCGTCTCGAAGCCTTCCACTCCCGTCAGTCCTCGCACGTTTACCTCTCAGCTCACACAGCAGCTTCCAGGGTGTCCTGATGTCTCACTGACCAGGAGGGTTTCAGCTCATCGCCGTTACACTCTGACGGCGTGTCGGAGAAACAGCACGAGAGTCTGAATGTTTCAGATGCAACATGCAAACACACGGAAAGTGTTTTTGAAAAGAAGGATGGACATGAAGCGATGATGAGCCGGTCCTGATGCTGC
>NW_024582783.1:220232-230107 GCF_018398535.1 Haplochromis burtoni
AGTCCAGTCCTTGTACCTGACCATTTTCAGAGGAATGTTTTTGTTTGTTAAGCTACTTAACAATGACCTATGAATCATTCTAAGCAAAAAAAAAAAAAAAAGTCTCCTAACTTGAGAGATGAACCAGTGTTCCGTCCCCACATAGACAACTTAGAAAAAAATAAAATTTGAATGTTATCTGTAGGTAATTTCTTTCTAGCAGACTGTCACTAAAACATCACTTGTTTCCATTTCATTAATTGAATCTATGAGTAATGGCAAAGATAACAGTTACAGGCATAAAATAATATTGTTAGACCAACAGTATGATTCCCAACGACCTGAAAACCTTGCATCTCTCAGCATGGTGTGCAGTGTCTTTGAAAGAAAGAAATAAAATCTCAAGTGGAGAAGCGAAGCACAAAAAGAAATCGCAGCCATGAAAACAAAAAGGGATTACCTACAGCAGATCAGTATCTCAAAGTCTTGTCATGTTTGTGTTGCTTAAGAATGGTTATTAAACCAAATAAAAATGAGAAGATGCTGGGGTATGCCGAATTACACAAAAACTGGACTTAAAAACAAAAATCACTGGAAACATGGCTTGTGGAGTAAAAAAAATCCAAAATTGAATTTTTTGTTTCTAACTCATCAACGTGTATGCAGGAGGACAGCAGAGCGGTTTAACAGTGAGGGTCTACAGTCATCTGTAAAACATGGTGGAGGCTCTGTCATGGTTTGGGGCAGCATGCGTTGGAGATCTTCTCAAAACTGATGAAATTATGACCAAAAAAAAAAAAAACAAAAAAAAACAGTGGAACATTAACAGTCATTGATTTGCCTCCCCAGAGCCTCGACCTTATTATTTTAGCAGTGTGGAGTCATCTGACTGAACAAAATGCAGAAAGAGCCAAAGAGGACCTTTGAATGTCCTTCAAGAAGCCTGGAGAACTATACCCATATAGCTAGTAAAATACAAAGAGTGAAGAGTGGCCCAAGATTTTTGTTAAGTACATATAGTTTAAAAATTGCAATGCTGCAATGCCAGTCTTCTACAGTCAGTTAAAGCCCTAATAAAAGTGTGGAAATGACCAGAATTATGCAAACTTACAAATATGCTGTCAGTTCGTTTGAGTGATGGCACATCTGGGTCAGCAGCATCAGAGTATGAACTTTCAGGAGTGATTATATCGATGTCAGTATCAGCATCAACATCAACAATTATTTCCTATGGAGAGAGGGGGGATGTAAGACATTGACAGCAATGACTGTAATACATCGAGAAAGATATCAAACCTGATTTTTAACTTATCAACCCAAAGCGAATTAAGTAAGAAATTTTTAAACTGTAACAACCTCATGAGTTTGATTTGAATAACATATCTAGAAATTTTAACTTCCCATACATTTGCAATCCTGTGTAGACTTATGCTGACTTCACCACACCAGGAAAAGAGTTAATTTCATGAAAAATTCAACTCAAAGATTGCAAAGCATGAAAGCTGAAGCAAAGCCACCCATAGGCCAGATTGAACCTCCTGTTGTTCAGTTCTCTGCCAGGCCATGTGTGACAGTATGTGACATAAAGACAGTACATGCTAACAAAACAGTGAATGCATGGTCAGGGCTGTGTTTGCTGGTTCTCTTTAAAACTGACAGCTTAACTCACTCTAGCAAAAACCTGCAAGTTATGAAAAAGTTTCAGAGCTACTTATGGTCATATGGGATAAGCTAAAAGTGCTTATTTGACACATACCATGCTCTCAGATGATGTTGGTAGCTCAAATGAAAGATCTGACAATGAGGTCTCCCCCTCTTGATTAAGACTTGCTGAGGGCTTTAAAATAAAATTAAAAAGGACACATGTATTACCATGTCTACATACATAATGTTAATGAGGAACATGTTAGATAAGATGTGTGGTAAAGCATACTTGCAATTTTGAAAGTCATGCAAGTCAATTCAGTAATTTACACATTGAAAACACCAAATATGAATGACATCTAATCCACATCAGAAACAGTGCAGACAATTCTGGCTCTCCTTCACCTCTCACACAGGATGGGTAACAAGAACTGGTATTGAAGTACTGCCATTGGCTTATATTATTCGTTTACTCAATCCTAAATGTTGAATGTGGATTTTTAAAATTCCTAACAATCCTGAACTGAAAAATAAGCATTCTATAATTAAGAAGCAGTACAGCGCAGAAGTACGTAGTACGTATGACCACAATAATTATATCTTAGTCATGAAAAAAGTTAACAGAATCACTCCTGTATCTTGTTTAACCATGTCAAGTCTTTGTTCCACATATCGATATGATAACCGAACATATAACATATCTAGGCCAAATGTAAACACTTAAAATCATGGAAATATCTGCCTTAAAACAATACAACAGAGCTTGCCTTTAAACTTATTAAAATGCTCTTCAGGGTCACTGGACTAGTACATTTTCAGGTAAATGAGAGATTTGTTTGGTTTCTTGTCCTGACTGGCACTAAAGCTGGCACCCAAAACGTCAGCTGCATCCTCCTGAAGCCGCATTTGTAGACCGATTACATCACAGCGACGCCACGAAGGCTGTCCCAATTCGTAGACTCCTCCGAATCTGGCCGACAAGTGCGTCCTCCTTTTCCCCAGATTTGAAGGATGGGTCGGGTGTATCCTTTGTGCCCCACCATATCCCAGAATTCATAGCGCGGCCCAGCCGATTCCAGTTTCCAACAATGGCGGCCGCTACTAACTTTTAATATTAATCTTATTACTCTTTCTGGGTCACAAAATAAATTTTTAACATTTTCAGGTGAGACTGTAGCTGTGTAAACTTCAAATATCTGCTCAGTTTATCAAGAGATTGCATATTTGCAAAAGTGCTCAGACGTTTTCAGAGACTTCTGTTACCCAGCCGCTCGATAGCTGACCGGAGGGTTCAATGGTCACTCGAGCCGGTGAGACGGCTGAGTTTATTAAACGCCAACGAGACAGCTGGTGACGCAAATCTGAATGCTAGACCATCCCGTTTTACAAGCCTCGCACTTCCGGCCTTCTCATTCTTCGAAGGATGCAGCCTAGGTTTTGGGACACAGCTTGAGTGTCAACATACTTTGCACACCATCTTAATATACAACCAATTTCTAAAGAATGCAAATTTTTATTAAGTTTCATGAGCTGTGGAGGATAACAAAGTAACTTTAGCATTAGATATAACTGTGGAAAATTAATTGAGTGTGGTTTAAGGGGGGTAATGAGTTATGGATTCTCAATCATGAGGTATATCCTGAAGTCCATTTCATTATCACTACTGTGGGCTGAGCTCTTGTGCTTGTGTGTCAAGTTCTGCTTCTGTCACCTACGTGTGTGTGAACATAACCCATCTTTTATACAAATTAGGCTAACATGCAGTGAAAGAAAGGCAGAAAAGCCACATAATGACTGGCAGCTGTCACATTTATTTATTTATTTATTTATCGATACCAGCACCACTGCTAATTTTTCATCTATATCTACATGGTAAACTGTTAAACTTGTAGAGTACTGAGCCTGTTATATACCACAAGTTAAAATCAATTTGTTACTTACCAAAGTCTTGGAAGCTGCAAGTTGCTTAGGTGAGAGCTGGGGTTGTGATGAAGTCTCACCCTCTTGGTTTGTTCTCTCCGATGGCTAAACATTACAGAGACAAACATTTCTTTTGATAAGGTTCACAAAAAGGTGATGAACAAGACCAATACACTCCTAAATGCATCCTCTGTTTTATTTAAACCTAATGCTGTATAAGAAAACACAGCATTACTACACATACTTTGGATTTGCTGTCTAAATTCAGAAGGCTTTAATTACAGCACAACCAAAAGAAAAAAAAACCCTTTCTATTAGCCTATAGTTGACTAAACATGGCTCCATCTTAAAAAGTGGCCCTCAGTACTGTTGTAAACTAAGCTGTAGACAATTTCAGCTTGCACTGAGTGATGAGATGTACCAAACATTTTTTTTCAAGTACTGTACAGAAGTACAAAAAAAAGAAAAGAAAAGCTGAATTTCAGATCAGCCAGGCTGATAACACCCCCTGAAATACATGTAACTATGTACACACTTTGCTTTTATGTATACATTTGATATTGAAGTACATTATTTGCCAGGTAATATTTATGATACTTAGATACATATATCGGATATTTAAGAACTTAATGATGTACTTTTGTACCAAAGTACTAGTTTTCTACAAATATTTACATTTTAGTTTAGAATGACATTTGGGTACAGCTTCTACTTCTTTATAAAAGGCTAATATGTCTTGCTTAAATGTCAGTCCTAGGTTTGTACACTATTCCCTGCTCCTCCCACACATGGCAAAAGCCATTTCAAATTAGTTAACTAAAGAGCTGACACGATGCTAAAGTTGCTTGGGTGAAAATCGGGCGTTAGAGACACACACACACAAAAAAAAAATTCAGCACCTGGCTTTGGTGAAAAAAAAACACCTTATCTTTTCAGTACACCTGCGTAATCAAACCAACACACCCCTACAGAATGTTTTGGCACATGCATTCATACTGTCACAAATCTAAGTCAGAAGCACCACTGTATTTATTAATATTGTAATATGGGAAAAGTCAAAGCCCTATCATGATTACCTGTGTTTGGTGTTTTAAGGAGTCCATGGCTCTTGACAAGCATTTATCATGATGGTCTCTCAGGCGTTGCAAACGTGCCTTTAGTCTGGTGGATTTTTTACTCTGGATGAGGTCAAACACAAAACAGCTATCATAACATGTCCATACCTGAAGTACACTAGTTTTTTACATCAACAAGTAAGAAATACACACTTAATGATAATGGGATAGTATTTAAGGTGACATCAATAGGTCTAATCACATATGTTAGTCACTATAAAGACATGGTGCAAATATGAAAACGGTTTTATAAAAATCAATCTTTTGAATATAAGTCATAGTTTAAATGAAGCTGTGCAATAGTCTGTTCACATGCTTAATATTGTTAATTTATTTATCTTAATTTACTATGATAGTAATTTTATTATTTAATATTTTTAGTACTTCATCGTTTGTGATTAACAGCAATCAAGCCACTGCAGAAGTAAAACGTATTTTTTTGTCTATCATATCATAAACAATCACAACAAAACTTAAAACACCACTAAATTACTTTCCACGGCTGAATATTTAACTGAGGGAAAAGTCGGTTCGCCTGCTGCTCTGGTACTGTCGCTGCCCCCGCGACCTCACGCTTCGTTTTGCATACCACGACACAACATTACACTTTAGCCATTTCTTAGCTCGTCACGACAATAATTGCATTATGAACTTGGGTCCTCGACAGCATTAGCTTCGGCGGGTCTGTCTCGCTGCTCCGACTGCCACCCTCCCCGCCACGACAAAAACTTGAGGCTTTGAAAAGAAATGACTCTGTAGCTGCTTAGATTGTTTCTTGTTGTGAATACTTAAGGCCTATAGTTGAACGAAGTTGTTCTAGAAATTTACTCACCATTTAGAGCTAACACTATTGCTAGCTACTCATTAAGCTCATTGATTGCTCATTAAGCATTCATTTTCAGTCCCACAGACACCCGAAAATTGCGACAGTAACTAATAAAAGTGTCCAAAACAGACATTCATGACTGCATGAATGTTAAGATATCAGCTAAAAACTGTACAGTTTAGGAGAATGTCGTCGAACACCCCATTAAGCTAAGTCATGCAAGCATTAGCAAAGCATGCTAACTACAGAGCAAACTGTCGGCTGCAAACACTTCACTTTGCCTAATTATTAAGTAAACACTAAAACAGTTTGTTTAATGTACTTACCACATTCATCCCTTCATCCTCTATTCTCTGACTGTCGGACATCTCCACTTTCTCTCTGTCACGCTTCTTCATACTCCCAGCCGTCTCCTCTCGCCTCCGAGCTACGCCCCGCGTGTCTGGCTGCACCGAGCACGCGACTAATTAGCAACACCTGCAAGCCTGTGACTGCAGCGGGTGGGGGATGGGAATAGGCAAAGTGAGGACCGCAAAAGTCAGGAAAAGTGTGTTTTCCCTCATCCCCTCCCTTCAGCAGCAAAGTGTCAGCATTAGATTGCTGAACTTGTGTTTTAACAAAATATTAATGTATCCAAGAAAAACTAGTTTAATATGGCTTTAACATCCAAAATTATTAATTAACCTTTTATTGACCAAGCATAATTTAGGCCGCCTGGACTTTTATGATAATTTTGGCTGTAAAAGGGTCAAAAAACATACTATTTTTTAGAATAACCTCAGCTTTCAATACCTGGCAGCCATTTTATATTATTTTATTGATATGAAAGTGGAACAACAGTTTAAAGTTAAAAAAAAAACGAACTTGAGATTTATAGTGAAAACTGATATTCAGCAATAACAAAATACAACATCAACTTGCAATATGAACTATAATAAATATGTACAAAAATGTTTTTGTATCCTTGCTCACTCAGTTTTTAATTTATTGGCCTTTTTATATTACAAGCGTCCAGGCGTTTTTGGGCCTGTGTGATAGACCCTGAAGCAGTTCCTACCCACTTGGAGACAGAGACCCACATTGCACTGCTCACCCAGCCAGGGAATTTTTCTTTTGCACAGAGTGCACTTTCGCCTTCCTTGGGTGGCCATGCTTGCTTTTGACTGTCTTTCCCTGCTGCTTGTGGGGACAGCAAAATGGTTGGAGCTCGGTGCTGGTGGGCATCCCGATTTCAGAGAAACAACAAGGAGATGAGCACATTTCACCTGCTGATGGATTTCCAGAATTTAGAGGTGGCTGTACACCAGGGGTTCTTTTTGGGATAAACCTTGGTGGCTGGGGGACCACATCAGAGTCTTCAGTAGTTTTCCAGTGACAGCATGGTGACCGGCTGCGAACAGGATTCCCAGAAGTTCGATACCTCTGTCAGTGAATCTGACCCTTGGTGACACTCCTCTCCAATACAGAAACCAGAAAACCAGCAGAAACTTCGGAGTCCAACAAAGAAAAATCCCGGCAACAGGAGTCCAAAACTAAACAGATGAGCTGGGAAAACCAAAAACACAGAGTCCAAAAACACAGCTCAGTGGGCCGACCCGGAGGCCAGTGGCTCAATAATACAAGACGGTAACTCCGGGGGCTAACCCAGAGGTCGGTGGCACCAGGGTCCAAGGTACACAAGTTCAGGGGGCCGACCAGGAGGCCAGCAACAGAAACCAAGTAGTTCTGGAGGCCGGCCGTGCAGAAGGCAGTGGTGGCAATGTAGGCGATCCGAAGGCCAACCACGTGGAAGGCAGCGGCAGCGTCGGAGCATTTCAGGTCGGCGACGGAGTCCAGTCAGCGACCTGGAAGGTGGCCGCTGACACCAAACCACATACAGACAAGGTTGAGCAGGCTGAGCCGGACGTGGACGAGGTAGCGGTGTGGCAGGACCAGGACCAGACGAGGCAGGACCAAATGACAGCGTGGCAGCCGCAAATGATGGAGTAGGTGGCGCTGCAGGCTGGATGGATCCCTCGGACCCTCCAGCAGGAACAGATATAGAATCAGCAGGCACAGGGACCTCTGGCAGTGTTGACACTGGCTGGAGCTGAGCAGCACATTGGCTTGGCTAAGGCAGCGACATTGGGATGCAGTCCTCAGAGCGCTGAAAGTGTTCACTAATACACCCAGCAGAGGATGGAGGCGGATGGGTGAACTCGCTGGAGCTCTCAGCGGGTGATGACGGCTGAGACTGCTCAGTGGAGTTCCCTGGTGAGGTAGCTGGCACTGGCGCCTTAGCCTCCAGGGATCTAGAGTCAGCTGGTGGCTGACACTCAGCCTCTGGGGAGGCCCTGGAGGGAGTTACTGTTTCTAACATGGCCAGCTTTTGAGAACCAGCAAATGTTTTCATGACGTGTGTTCCCTGCGTAGGATGAGTCATTGAACCAATGAGTGGACTAACAGCTGAGCTAAAGGTGAGTGAGCTAGGGGCTGAGCGACAGACTGAACAGGCAGTTAAACTAAAGGCTGATCTGCAGACTGGACTGATGATAAAATAAATGGCTGAGGTGCAAACTGTGCTAATGGCAGAGGTACAGGCCGTGCTAAGTGGAGCTAGTGGCAACACAGGAGACTGAGCTAGCGACAACACAGGAGGCTGAATAACAGACTGAGCTAAAGACGAGTGAACAGGAGACTGAACTGAGAGTGACTGAGCAGGAGACTGTGATAATGACTGAAGTAATGGTTGAGGTGAAAATGGAGCTACAGGCCGGGCGGCTAACTGGGCAACAGGCCGAAGTGGTAGTTGTGGTAGAAGCGGATCAGGTGGTTGAGTGACTGACTGAGCTAGTGACTGAACAGACCAAGCAGTGAGGGTTTCTAGAAGTGTGGCTGAGTCCTTCTTGCCTGGGCTGCCCATGCAAAACAGTTCAAAATAGAGCCTCGAACATGTGGGAACACAGCCGGGAGAAATTAGACTTAACGAGATGGAGGAAGCAAAACTAAAAACACTGACATAGGTCATGGACCTTCAAAGTAAAGCAGGGAATCCATGGACAGAACTCAGAGGTACAACACCGACAGAGAACAGAGGGAACACAGAATACAGGGACCTGAGAGACATGAGACATGACTGGGCAACAAGAGAATAAACACAAGGGCGGAACTAAACCTAAAAGCTAGAATTCACAATCCCAGAAGAAAAAGAGAACAGAAACCAAAACCCCAATAGTCACGAACCATGTCCCAAAAGGAAAACAGACTAATAAAGCATAATACAAAATCAAAACATTAGGTCACAGGCCCAGGACAGTAACAGACACAGGTTCTGGTGAATTAGGGACTGCCTGCCGTTGTAATCTACCATTGCTCAGGCTGGATCCCCTTGTATTCTGACCATAATGCTGCATGTCGCTCCAGGACCGGAAAATGTGTCAGAGTACCAGTGACCCAGACCACCTGGCCAACCTCCATAAGTGGGGCACTCATTGCTGAAATGGCTGGGTCACCCACATGTCTCTGTTTTGTATTACAGCGATCAAATTTGAAAATATGCAAAGCTAGCATATTGCTAGGTGCTACGGCAATCTGTGTTCAAAATATATATATATTTTTTTTTTTACAAAACTGGATCATCTAAAATTTTGGGAATACAAGTGGACTGTTTTTGTTGGAGCTTAATTGAAAAGTTAAAGATGTTTTCATGTCAATGGTGAGTGGATTTAACTTTTATATCACTTGTTTATTTGCTTATACTCTAATTTAGAGGATGTAGTTGCTGTTGTGCTTGAATCTCAAAATAGTTGGCATTATTCAAACTGCAGTAAATAATTTGAATAATGTGGGTTGACTTTGCATAATACAGTGATGCATTTCCTGAATTTCTTTCTAATTTGTCATCAGTATTTTGGCTGAAAATGCTTATTTATCCCAGTTTTATTGTTTCATAAGTTGACCATTTATTCATTTAAAAATAATAAGTATTATATACTTTAATGTTCTCATATTTTGTCTCCTTAAATGATATCAGTTGTGTAAAAAATTGTAAGAAAATGAAGTATAATAAATAAATGAGTTCCCTTAGTAACTGTGGTACAAATAATTAAATAAAATAGAAGTCTGGTCACATTAAAGTGGGCAGGCTTTAATACTATTAATAAAGGAACAAAGTGGTATCTTATAAATACTTTCACACTTTGTCAGAAAAGGGATGCAATAGATGCAAGTTTACACACTGCAATACCATCTCAGACCACTGGGATACACACTTATACACACTGTCAGGAAAATGTCCCCACGGATGCAAATTCACACACTGCAATACCACCCATGGTCACCAGGGCATACACAAAGTTGTGAAAATTGAATCTGTGGGGACCATTTTTTTTTTTTGAAAAAAACTTAACCAG
>NW_024582783.1:231884-251805 GCF_018398535.1 Haplochromis burtoni
CACACACAGACACAGAGCGCGCTCAGATTGTCACTCTGTGAACACAAAGCTCGAGCGGCTCGCTGCAGGCCGAAGGCTTCATGAACTCTACGTTAGTTTCTGAAGTATCTGACGCTTGAACAAAGCTGTGAAAGAAGAAAACCAAAATGCAGCTTCAGAGAGGTCCTGAAAAAAGAGTCAGCAGGTGCAGTTCCTCCTGCACAGGTGTGTTTGTGGGCAGCTGGGATTCCAGTGTTTCAGCTTTTGGAAAAATCAGTAGAGAAATGCGACTTTTCTTCTTCTCGTCACGATGCATCGCGCGTGTCCTCCACATCACAACACGTCCACGGTCCCTTTCAGTTAGAGACCCACCGGTGAAAGAAAGACACTCAGATCCTGTATCAGTGAAAGCTGTGAAAGGTGTTCAGACAGAAAGCTTCACATGTATTTGTTTGGAGTTCAGCGATGTTCTAAATCTGACGATGTAACAACGGCATTTGTGGTTTGAGAGAAGGTCCTTTGAGCTTTCTGAGTCCTGATGACCTCGCGCTTCTGTGGCCATGAAACATCCATCCAAGCAGAGAAAGAGAGGTCGCATGAATCAGCACGAATTAAGCTCTGTCCTACTGGGAAGCACACCTCCACCACCCACACCTCCACCTCCACACCTCCACACCTCCACCACCCACACCTCCACCATTCACACCTCCACCTCCACACCTCCACCACCCACACCTCCACCATCCACACCTCCACATGCAGAACACCAAACCTGAGCTGAAACAAGCCCTAACAAAGGTGTTTTAATGTTTCGACTCACCTGTGGAGGTGGCAGCAGGAGTCCACCATACAAAGCACACACCAGGTTTGAATCTGGCTGACCTCTGCCTTCGAGGTCGCTTCCTGACATGGCATCCGTCAGCAGGTGGGGGCACCAATCATGCCCCCCCCCCGGCTCACACTGGTGAACTCTTTGTTGACTGCAGAGGTGGCTTCAAAGGAAGCTCTTCTTCACCTCTGCAGTCTTGACTTTGCACTCACCACCCACAGCTGGTGGTCTCGGGTGGAGGTGTGAATGGCCAGCATCATATGATACCATCATGGGGTGGCTCGCGGCTCTCCAACGGGAGATCGAGGGACCAGTGTCAGAGGGCTAAATTTGAGCTGCTCACAAAGGAGAAATCAACAATATTCAACATTTGGACACCACGGCGCCAGCTGCTAGGCCCAAGGCTGGAGCCCACCAAAACAACTCCCTGATAACGACTGTGTGATGACTATTCTTCCCGTCCCATGAAGGCCACCTGGGTTGGCTGGCAGACTGTTTACTTAGCCTGATAGAGCGAAGGACACTGTCTCAGCTGAACTATGGACACGCACACACATACACTTACACTGATAGGCACTCACTCATCCCCCCTCCCTTTCCAACGCCTTCGATGCTTGTTTCCTGCGAGGGAACGCGGCGGGCTGTGTGCCGCGCTGGAATGGTAGCGCTGTGCAGGGCGGCTGCTGTGTTCGCTTCGGATTACTCCTCACCCCCCACCCACCCCTGTGGCTTGTCATGTCTTCACAATGTTGTGCTGTGGACATTTATGTGCTTTTTTGTGCAAAGGAGTTTTTTTGTTTCCTGTTCTCATGCTGTCCTACCATGGAAGCACAGCATGAGTAGGGGTCTCTTTTTTCCTCTTGTACTTTCCCCACTTGTAGTGTACATTTCAATGTTTTTCTCTGATTCTACCAATCTCCGACCTGTATCCCCATGTAATGTTTGTGCTATATGTGTAAGGTCGGGGGGGGGGGGCCTGGAGGAATATTTGCTGTTGTTCCAAAGTTACTCCAAACCTGCGAGCTCGCTCCCAATTCAAGGAACAGCAACACTGTTTGCTCTAAAATATCTCTTCTATTAACTTTGAGAGTGAAAGTGGAAAGCAATAAGCACGGTGACATAATCGGGTTTCTCAGCTCGATCCCTCGGATGAATTCAGGAGGTCGCACCTCTTGTTTTATTAAATCAGGACTTATTACACAGGAAATGATTCAGGCAAGCAGCGAAGAGGAAACAAACGCGGGATGTTGGGAATATTTCAGAGAGCACTCACTTTTTCCTGGTGTCGTACCTCCCCGAGGTTCCCGGGCTCTGCGGAGGACACAGAGGAGAAAATGACCAATTTCTATGCAGGATCATGCAGAGCAGTGACACATATTAAAGCACCTCTATTCCACTTCAGCGCCACGTTTCTGCAGAGGAAATCGCATTAATGCGTTCCCCTCTGCAGACGCAGCAGCGTCTCAGCACTGCAGCACTCGTCCACTCTCCCCGCTCACTCTTTTTATTCCACTTTATTCCACAGCGACATCACAGATCTCAGGTGAAACAGAAGCAGGTGCAACTGTGAGAAAGTACCCGCCTCCTCCCTGATCTCCTGCTGTTCTGCATATTTGTCTCACTGACATGTTTAAGATCATCAAACTCAGAGAAAACCAGAGTTTTTTTTAAACGATGATGTCATTCATCGAGGGAAACCATCCACCTGTCTGCTGTCCTCAAACCTACAGCCTGCTGTCTGTGACCACGTCACTGTGGACGAGCTTTGGTCCACTCTTCTTTGCAGACCCATTGGAGGGTTTCCAGCCTGAATAGGTTAAGGTTTCTCGGCCACTTCACAGCCTTCGTTTTGGTCTTCTGAGCCAATCAGAGGTGGGCTTGCTGCTGTGTTTCTGATTATTGTCCTGCTGCATAACCCCAGTGCCCCTGAGCCTCTGTAACTGATGGTTAGACGTTCTCCTTCGGGATTTTTGGGTCAAGCAGCTGCAGACCATCACACCACCACCATGTCTGACTGTGATGGTGGTGCAGATGTAAGAGGACTCAAACACTCCAGGAACTCATCCACAGAAGATTTCCCAAAGAGAATATATGAAAGGACTAACACGGTGCAGAGGATGTGAGGAGGAAACAGACATTTTATTTAAATAGCAAACCACAATGGAGGGAGGGACGAAGAGGAGCTGGCTTCTGTTTCCACTGTAACCGTGTTGATCTGTGTTACACACTCCACCTAACAACAAATAAGCTAAAAATCTTCCAGCCAACATTAAAAAAAGTCTCTAATGTAAAGGTAAGTCTTTTGTGTGATTTGGTGCAATAAATAAATAAATGAATAATCCAAAAAGCAGTTGTATTAATACTGAAACAAGAAAAGGAGCTAAAATATTCCCTCCAAACAAAATGTATGAATTCAAAAAGTCGGCGCCCATCGTCAATCGTTGGACTGACGAATGTCGGTTGGAAACATGTTACGTATCGCCCAGCCTTAAGCAGGAGGCTCCATTCTCATGGTTAGGAGCAGCGAGGTTACCCCACTCAGGACGACAACACCGGTGCATTACTTACCACACCCACCAGAGGTCGTTTCAAACGTTTCTACACGCTTCTACACGCTTCGAAGCCTCCAGGTCGGCATTATTGGTCAGATGATGTCATTAAAATGCTTCACAAGGCTCCAACAGCACAACCGCAAACCAGAGGGCCAGTTCAGGTGAAGCCACAGGCCACGCCCAGGGATGGGAATCGTTAGTCTGCCTATTGATCCTGCTTATTTTTTTTTTTTTTTCAGAATCAGAAACTTTATTGTCATTGTCACGAGAACAACGAAATGAAGAATGGTCCCCGATCATTGCATCATCCCTAGCAATATCAAAATATAATAAAACAATAAAATTCAATAAATAAAATAGATAGAATACTTAAAATACTAATAAGATGTAACAGTAAAACATTCACATACATTCCCACACACATGCTTCAGGCCGTGCATAGATTAACACAAGAGTGGCGTGATGGACATTTTTTTGTAGTATTCAGATGTGTTATTGCAGTTGGATAACAGCTGTGTTTGAGTCTATTAGTCCTTGCTCTGATTGCCCTGTACCGTCTGCCTGAGGGCAACAGTTCGAACAGGGAGTGGCCAGGATGTGAGGTGTCTTTTATGATGTTTTGGGCCTTTTTAAAACAGTGGCGCATTGTGTAGAACTTCCAGTGTGGGGAGAGGGCAGCCAGTGATCTTTTGGGCGGTGTTAATGATCAGCCTATGGAGCTGACTTTCATCTCTAGTGTCAGAGGAAATGGCGACGCAGTCTGGAGCATATAAGCACATTTTTGGTAAAGTTCAAGCTGCATCTAGGACAGAAACACGAGCATTGTGCTGCTAACACTTCGCTTCTTTGCAACCTGCACATACAGCATGCTAACGCTAAGCTAGCCAAGAACCCAGAGTGAGCAGAGCGAATGGCGACCACCGCGGCCGGAGCCTGAACTAAAAAACAGGAACAAGCAGATGATGAGGCAGAATTTTTAAAGCAGAATCACCGTGACGATCGAGTTTCTGTGCTGGTTTTCATGTTTGCTTTGAGTTACTAAGACATAGATCTGAGAGACGTGTGTCCTCATCAGTAGGGATGGGTATCGATAAGATTTTCACGATTCCGATTCCATTTTCGATTCTGTTTAACGATTCGATTCTTTATCGATTCTTTTAAAAAGGAGAACACTAAGGTCGATTAGCTCAGAACTTTGTTTTATATCTTCTCTTTGAACAAGATAGAAATTTAGGAGTAACATGGCCTTACAAACCCAACAGTGAGATCTTAAGAGATCCAGCCTAGCGGCTCTTCAATGGGGTGTCACAGGGTCCCCAGGAAAAAAACATTGTAAATGTAAAATAATAAAATAAATATTCTTCTGTAGCAATAACAAAGTATAACATAAATTATTCTGTAGCAATTACACAAGAATATCCAGTAATGTCCCTGCCTACAATTAAACACATTCACTTACTGAAAATCACTGCTGTGGCAAATGGGTGCAAGCCTTTGACCACAAACTGAGTCACTGCTCGGTGACATTCGTCTATCCTGGCCTGAAAGGAGACGCTACCGGCTAGACTGCAGCGAGAACTGCCAGCATCTGAGCCAGACTCTGTCTGTCTCATCATGGTCACTAAATGCACAGTAATGGCAGGTTTGTAATAAGGCAGATCGCGCTAACATAATATGCACTGTTAGTTGATTATTTACCTGCCGCATTAACGGGAGAGGACGTGCAAACGTTACCGCTGCTGCTGGGTTGAGATTCACGAGAATTAAAAACACGACATTCATTTAAGGTCATCGCGTGTTTTGTGAGCAAATGCTTTTGCATATTCGTAGTGTTTCCTCCCATAAATGAAATATCCACTTTGCAAGTATTGCAAGTTGCCCTGTTGTCATCTGTTCTTGTAAAGTATAATCAAACTTTTGAGCGTTAGGCGCCGTGTTTCCTGCCAGGTAAATGACGCTCTGCAACGTGGTGATGTTATTCGGGGCGACTGGAATCGATAAGAGAATCGTTTGCAAAAATGGCAAACACTTCCAAGGAGTTGAAACAGTGGGAACCGGTTCTCAACAAGACCCGGGTTTCGATACCCATCCCTACTCGTCAGGGAGTCGTGTTGGCGTGGAGCCTCAGGTTTATATTAAATGGTGATTATGAGACAGCGTGTTTGAGCTATATTACAGAGTAACATCAAAGCAACTTCACGAGTACAGCAAATGACCTTTTCTCAGGAGTAATCAAGTAACATACTGCATTACTTTAAAGTTCTGTGTATTCTGTGTAATAGATTACTTTTTTTGAGTAATCACAACAAAGAAGGTAATACCTCAAGCACGCATAAACGTTTGACCCACAGCGTCAGTCATTTCTTTATTGCTGTGTAGCGCATAGCGCCTCTGCAGGACACCAGAGGAACTACAGGTTTTGGTGCTTTCTTATATTCGTGATGTTGTAAAAACTTTTAAACACTCGGTCACGTGTCACGTCGCGTCAGATGCGCTTAGACATGAGCATAAAATAAATCTCAGGTGCTTCTGAGTTGCTGTGTAATCACCGGTGTTGCTAATAAACCTGTTTAAACATCAGCAGTCCCTGCCTGCTCCCCTCTGGGGGAAATAAACAGTGTTTGCTGAGTCTTTCCATGCATGAAGGATGCTGGATGCTGGATGCAGGAGGAGGAGGAGGAGGGGGTCGGTTTGATTCAGGGTGAAAGTATTCAGTTGCCTTGACGACCGGAGAGGACGCTGCGAGGGAAAATTGCTATCTGTACACAGTGCTTCGGCTCTCTGAGACGCTGGAAGGCCTGAAGATGCTCAAACAATGCGGCGCCCGGCGGGGCTCCACCCCCAACACGCTGAAAGTCGTATTTTTCTCTTCAGTTCAGTCAGACCGACGCTCCGTCCTCAGAACTACACAGAACAGCGGTGCAGAACTGTTGGAGAGGGGGTGCTTTTAACAGTGTTTAATGTTCCTGCACTTCTCTGTGCCAGCATGAACCCAACCCCCACCCATCCTCTAAACCCCCACCCATCCTCTAAACCCCCACCTGCAGGAATAAACCTTAAGCCTGGCTGCTCAATATTCACACTAACAGCTGCTTCGTGTTTCGTGAAACCAGCAGCTCTGAGAAAAACCAGCATCTGAAGCTCTTTCAGGTATTTCCTGACAGCGAGTTCACGCCCATGACCGGCTCGGCAGCGGCGTGTCGGGGTAATGGGCGTGACCCGCCCTTCATCGGGTTCAGTGCTGCTCTGAAAGCGTCCATCACTGTCTGTGATTTCTCGGCATGCCTCGTTCCTGCAGAAAGGTGCTCATTACTTCAGACGCTCTTCCTCCGATTCGACGAGGGCATCCTGGAGGCTTTGTTCTCGCCGCCTGTAAGACGAGGTCATCGCTGAGAGTCGCAGGCAGAAGAAAGACTTGCTGAGTGTTTCCTGTGTGATCGCCGAAACAAACCCGAGGTCTGAGCTGACTCCGGCTGTTTCGAGTCAGCTGAAGGACTTTGGCGATGCAGCGGCGAGTGTGACTCTGAAGTCTGAACAAAAGCAGGCCAGCAGCTTCATCTCTTTGTTCCTGTCAGCGTTCGCCACAGACTTCACCGGCCTCTTAGTTTAATTGGTCACCTTCACCTCCTTTTCTCTGAATCGGCCCATTTCCTGTGAGGACTTCCTGTCAGAGGACGGCCTCATTGACACAAAGCTCAGGACACGTGCACCTGCACGATCAATAATCATGGATGACCTAATTAATGTGCAGAGCAGCACAATATGAATACGTTCTTTTTCAGGATCAGATTTCTGAGGAGGTCAGCTGTGTCGTTACAAGCATCAGCACGGTTTAGCAGAGCCTCTCAAAGTCGGCCTCTGATTGGCTGGGGTAGAGTGATGGAGTCCCTGTGGAAAGGTGAAGAAAGGTTCCTGTCCAGGTGTGTGCCTTTAAAGCCCTTCAGATCCTGGCAGAGGTGCTCAGAGAACAAAGAGGCGGAGGGTCTCAGACCTCGAGCCTTCATCACTTCCTCCTTCACTCTGCTGGTATTTCTCTGAATGTCAACACGCCCAGCCGGCCCGTCTTTGTTCACGCTTTAATGTCACAGGAAGTTGTAGCGCAAAGAGGTGGGGGTGAGGGACGCAGCCCAGACTTTACTTTCAATTAATGCCGCCGGCTCTGACCTTTTTGCTGGTGTTCACTTATAATTTTACCTTCTTTTGTTTTTCTCTGTCTGTGAAAGCAGAGTCCGTCTTCCTGTTCAGCTCAGTGCGTCAGAAACATGAAGCTTCACGGAGACCGGACCGTTTAAAAACACTCAAATCTTCTGTGTTTGTGTTAAAGACAAAACGTTGTGCTAAACTTTCATGTAACACCAGTTTCAACCACAAGATGGAGCAGCGCTTTAATTGCCACACTTTCTTTTTCATAGTGGCGACATGAAAATAAAAGGTTAAGGTTATGCAGCTGCTCTCTCTGCCTGCAGAGGGCGTGTTTCAGGAGTTTCTAACGTCCACCAGGGGGCAGCAGTCAGCCTGCATTATTAGCAGTGGAGTGGATGACATCATGAAGGCTATCTTTTAGCTGCAGTCTGGTTTTTTGCTGCGAGGATGGAAACAGCCTTAAAAACAGCTGAGTCTGCTTCTTGGAGAGTTTGACTTCAGCAGACAAAAAGAGCTGCTGGCATCTGTCACTGATAACGCTCACATGCTTTTATCTTTACAGTACTTTATCAGCTGTGGGGCCTATTCTACCTCACTATGAGTGTAAGCGCAGGAGGAGAGCCTCTCTGGGCTGATGCTGAACATCTGTATCGATACCCAGCTCGATCTGCAGTGATCAGACCTGAAGGGACCTCACTGACTCAGCCTGCCTGTTAAGCGTCACCGCTAATTTGAACTAACCTCCTGTTCTCCTGTACGCTCGCCACGCGGCGGGTGGACGGCGCTGACTGCAGACGGCCGAGCCCCTCCCGCTCCTGCTTCTCTTCTCTAATGTGAACAAGGCTTTCTGTGTAGCCGGCCTGTTGGCCTCTCCTCGGGCTAATTAGCCCTCCAATGCCGGCATTCATGGCCGGGCGGGGAGCCCGCAGACGGGGGAGGCTGAGCCCCCCCTCCTGGCAGGGCCCACCCGCTGGGTGACTGACAGGCTGACTGCCGTGGTCACAGATGTCATGCAGCACGGCGGTCCGGCTCTCAGGTGAGATTCAGCCGCAAGCTGCTGCTCACAGAGAGGCGGCGCCATCAGACCCCACATTAAACTTTATGAGCTCCACCACAGCCAGTGTGAAGAAAGAGTTCAGCAGCGTGAGCTGTGAGGTCATTGATCCAAAGTTAGTGAACAATCATCAAAACTATCTACCACCACCAGCACGACCTCCCACTGCGCGCTGCCTGCACGCTGTCCCACTCCCAGCAAACAGTGAGGAACGTGTCATGAAGACCACTTTTACTTTAATGTTGTGACATGTTCTGTGTCCAACACGAGACACGGATGCCACAGCGAGCAGTGAGGCCTCTCAGGACGACCTTTGACCTCTTCCAACCTGATTTTTTATGCTTGAAATGTAATTCCACAACACTAATGTAACTACACTATTGTACTTCATCACACTGTGTAACATGACCTGAATGGATTTATTACACATATAGCAGATACTAACACACTGCAACGTAATTAAAATAATTATACTTGAATATTTTAATAAATATGTAATTTTTTCAGTATGTTAGTAATTATTAAACTTTATACTTAAAAGTATTTATAACTGTAACTACGCTATATTTAAAAAATACCTATTTATTACATTTTTAATTAAACTACATTTGATCATATTACATTATAATACATGTTGTTTATAGTGTTAATTACACCGGTGTACGTCAGTCACGATGTAACCACACAGCAACATTTATGTTTACACTTTGTTACAATGTAAAGGTGCAAAGTTTAAAGGTACAAGTGAATGAATAACTACACTGTAATTAAACTGTTATTAATTAATGTATTTAGACTGTAAACAATTGCAGAATCCTTTTCTTCTTCTTCTAGCTGCTTCCTTTAGGGGGCGCCACACTGGACCATCTGCTCCACCTCCTCCTGTCCCAGCAGCCCTCTGCACGTCCTTCACTACATCCATGAACCTCTGAGGTTTTCCACAAAAGTAAATCTTTAAACGTGTGAACCGTCTCGCCACAGAGCGCCACCGAGGTGATGTCATGAGCTCAATCAGCTGATCAGCAGAAAACTGCTGGGGGATTTCCATGATGCACTGGGTGCTTCTTCTTCACTTCCTATGTGTTAATAGACCTCTCTG
Source organism: Haplochromis burtoni (assembly GCF_018398535.1). Classification (NCBI taxonomy): domain Eukaryota; kingdom Metazoa; phylum Chordata; class Actinopteri; order Cichliformes; family Cichlidae; genus Haplochromis; species Haplochromis burtoni. Next base: position 241,541 of record NW_024582783.1, read on the forward strand.
CATTGAATCATATCTGTTATTAACCTCTGTCTCTCTTCCACAGCATGTCTTTATCCTGTCTTCCTTCTCTCACCCCAACCAATCACAGCAGATGGCCCCGCCCCTCCCTGAGCCTGGTTCTGCGGAGGTTTCTTCCTGTTAAAAGGGAGTTTTTCCTTCCCACTGTCACCAAAGTGCTGCTCATAGGGGGTCATATGATTGTTGTTGTATGTATTGTAGGTTCGACCTTACAGACTAAAGCACTTCGAGGCGACTGCTGTTTGATTTGGTTTATAAATAATTTAAATTTCTTCTTCTTATGTTTGAAGTCGAAGCGTCACAGAGCCAAGGTCTGATCGACTTTAATGTTTTGGGTCATGCCTGACGACTGCAGAGCATTTCTCTGGACCCTCATCATCATCAAACCCTCATCCCTGAACGATTACCGGCCAGTTGCACTGACCTCGGTAGTAATGAAGGTGTTTGAGAGGCTGCTGAAGAACATCATCTCCTCCTCCATCCCAGACACCACAGATCCGCTGCAGTTCGCCTACAGATCCAACAGATCCACAGAGGATGCCATCGCCCACGTCCTACACACCACTCTCAGCCACGTGGACAAGAAACAGGGTAACTATGTGCGAATGCTGTTTGTTGATTACAGTTCAGCGTTTAACACAATAGTGCCCTGCAGACTGTTCACAAAGCTGAGGGATCTGGGACTTAACAGCCGTCTGTGTGCATGGGTGTTGGACTTCCTCACTGGCAGAACTCAGGTGGTGAGGGTGGGCAGGTGCTTCTCCAACAGCATCACCATCAACACAGGAGCACCTCAGGGATGTGTCCTCTCGCCACTGCTCTACTCCCTCTACACTTCAGACTGTGTGGCCACCCATGGCTCCAACACCATTGTGAAGTTTGCTGACGACACAGTGGTGTTGGGTGCCATCTCCAACAACGATGAGGCGGCCTACATGGATGAAGTGAAGAATCTGGCATCGTGGTGCCAGGACAACCACCTCCAGCTGAACGTCAGCAAGACCAAGGAGCTGGTGGTGGACTTCAGAAGGGGTCAGCACAGAGACTACAAGCCCATTATCATCAATGGAGCTCCAGTGGAGAGGGTGCAGTCCTTCAAGTATCTTGGTGTCCACATCTCCTCAGACCTGACATGGGCTGCCCACATTCAGGTCCAGACCAAAAAGGCTAGGCAGCGCCTGTATCACCTACGACAACTGAGGAAGTTCAGGGTCTCTCCAAAGATCCTCAGGATTTCTATACAGGCGCTGTGGAGAGCATCCTCACACAGAACATGACATCGTGGTTCGGGAACAGCTGTGTGAAGGACCAAAAAGCTCTCCAGAGAGTGATCCGTACAGCAGAACGCTGCTGCAGGATTGCTCTCCCCCCGCTTCAGGACACCTACACCAGGAGATGCCGGACTAGAGCAGCGCAGATACTGAAGGACCCGTCCCATCCTGGCAACAAACTGTTCCAACTTCTGCAATCTGGTAGAAGGTTCCGCATCTTCCGGGCAAGGACAGAGAGACTCAAGAGGAGCTTCTATCCCCAAGCCATCCGTGCCCTAAACACACACACCCGCCCTCTCACATCATCTATAATTGACTGAGACAGGACTCTTCCAGACACTAAACCAAGGCACAATGTACATTTCAATTCCTTTAATTTTAAATATGTTTATATTGTCTATCCTGTAAAATAGTCAATGGTAAATGGCCTGTATTTATATAGCGCTTTACTAGTCCCTAAGGACCCCAAAGCGCTTTACATATCCAGTCATCCACCCATTCACACACTGGTGATGGCAAGCTACATTGTAGCCACAGCCACCCTGGGGCGCACTGACAGAGGCGAGGCTGCCGGACACTGGCGCCACCGGGCCCTCTGACCACCACCAGTAGGCAACGGGTGAAGTATCTTGCCCAAGGACACAACGACCGAGACTGTCCAAGCCGGGGCTCGAACCGGCAACCTTCCGATTACAAGGCGAACTCCCAACTCTTGAGCCACGATCGCCCCAAAATAGTCAGATGTCTATTCATATTAATGTACAGAATTCACCTGCTTGCTGCTACTACTGCACATTCACCCAATGTATATACTATATATATATATATATAATGTTCTTCCTCTACCCCCCCCAATTTTTGCACATGTCGAGGAGCGTGTCAGGCTACATTTCACTGTGTGTTATACTTGTATAACTATGCATGTGACAAATAAAGAACCTTGACCTTGACCACAGGTGTACACGTACTGGGAGGTGTACTGGGGGATGTGGTTACATTAATGGTGAGGAGTGAAGCTGTGGTTTGCGCGCAGCCTCAGCATGCAGCGGGTTAATGCGGCGCTGTCATGAGGGGAAGGCAGCACTCCAGCGCTCCGCAGCCTGTTTGTTTAAGGATCAGCAGTAATAAGACGTCAGGCTGAATTTATGGAGCTAAGATTTTGCGGTAGGTGATTCATGGAGGATTTGGAGCGGAGCAGCAGCTGATATGATTAGTCCCGCGGGAGCACGGACGCTCAATACAGCACTGTGTGAGTGTTTGTGTACAAAGACGCCGAGCGGGCCACAGAAAAATGTCAGAGTAAACAGGAGGCGTGCACAGAGCCCGCCTGTGTGCACACCTCAGCCCACATCACCCCATCGCGGAGTCGAGGATGCCGAACGCGCTGCTGCTGACTGAACGTGTCACACAAATAAAAGTCCTGCAAACACTTTAATGAAGTTACTGTTCCCTAAAAGTTCCCTACAGTGGGGCAAAAGCACCAACCCTCTGCTGATTGGCTGTTTAAACATGGCGGTTGCTCACTCAAAACAATCAGATAAATGAATCCATACACAGGAAATCTCTCCGCGAATGAGGGTCGTCCATCACTGTTTTACCTTGGATCAGCTGACCACAGCCTGCTGCGTGCAGCGACCAGCAGATGCTGCTCCAATCCGCCGCTCTTTATCGCAAAACATCCACCAGTTCAATCATTTGTGTCATTTATTCAGTTTCACAGGTAACAAATAATGAGTTTTTAAAAAGTAACTCACAGCTGAAGGATCACCAAACCCCACCGAGCTCGCCCGACATCATCACGATTGTTCGGTGACAGTAAACGGGGCTGTTTGCTGTGACATCATCCCCACTGTTTAACATAACCAAGAAGAAAAACCGAGGCACAGCGAGTACCTTAAACCTGTGCTCCCTCTAACGCCCAGCAGGGGGCGACTCCTCTGAAGTCTGTGAGGAAACGAGCCAGCTGAACTGTTTCCTGATGATGTTCATGTTAGAGTCATGAAGGAGCAGGAAGCAGGGGGAGGAGTTTAGAGCAGGCAGGTGTTCATTAACTGGTTTGAGGGGCGGGGACCTGGAATGAGAGTCGCTTCCTGCAGCAGCTGCAGTCACATTAAACAGGCCCAGCGGATGAGGAGGGCGCCCCCTGCTGGTGCTCAGGAGGAGAGGCCTGTTACTACTGATGGTTAAAACAGAACGTGACATGAAGCTCACACAGAGGCAGGAAACACGGATGTATGGAAGCTCATCGCAGCCCGTGATGAGTTTGTGTTACATGAGAACTCAGTTATTTAAATTTTGAGTCAAATTATTCTATTTTAATGTTAATAATTATACATTTTTATCAAAACTGGGACTAAAACAAAACCAACTGAAATTAATTTTTCAATGTTTTTATAAATTAAGAATTTCAACTTGATTTTTAAATAATCATTTTGACTTTTTTAGTTTGTGCTTTCTAAAATTTTGCCTTTTAGTCTTTTTTTACCTGAAACTCTGATTTAATGTCAGAATCTTTGATTTTCTCTCGAAAATGTTCTAAGTTTTAAAGTAACGCGGTGTTCCTGTATAAGCCGCTGAGCCGGGACAAACAGACTTCGGTGTGACATCACAGCGTCGCGCTGTCGGGCTCACGATTCCCAGAAAGCTGCCGTTTAACGGCTGAACGCAGGAGCGGGATGTGTTTATGGTGCAGGTGGAGGTGGGGAGGCGTCCCCGCCCCGCGCGCAAACAAAGGCGCCGTTTCCCCGGGTTTATGACGGGAGCGCTGCTGAGTCACCGGGATGTTTCTGTGCCGTCAGCCGGACGCTGGCGTTGCCTGGAGATCATTTACAGTCACGACGGAGCGGACGGAGGAGGAACCGCCAGCTGCTCCGCTCACAGCGAGACATCGCTCCGTCAGTCAGAGTTATCACTAATCTGGCTGCTGATTGGACAAAAACACGAAACAGTTTGTTGGCTGAGAGAGAAAAAGAGAGAGCGAGCGGAGACGAATGCAGGACAGCGTTTCAGCGACGGAGTAACAAACCTCGTCAGCTGAAGCTCAAACACGAGGACGGCTTTATGTTTCTGCCTTTAAGGCTGTTTAGGCCACACTGAGGTGACGAAACCGACCTAACATCAGAATTAGTCCTGAGATTAAAGAAAAGCTCAAAATGATCTATCAATGGATCCATCCCCAGCGCAGCTCCCAGAGCGAGTCTGGACGCTCACGCTGATGATGGTGACGATGATGGAGGCGGATCCTTTTCCTCCTGTTTCCTGATGTGTGTTTCATGATGTTTCTCCTGCAGTTCCTCTAACGCCCACCAGAGGCTCCAGAGTGCGAAGCATCGCTGCTATGTCCAGGAAATAGACTGGTCCTGTGTTTCACGTTTTCTCTCCTCGTCTTTCGTCTTCGCATCATAAACTCATCCTGACTGAACGATCCTGACGTCAGTATCGATCGCACACCTGCTCGGGCGGATCGGCATGTCCTCCGTCATCGATGCAACAATGACCCACTCCTCTAAAGCCCGCCCAGTCTTTTACAAAGCAACCAATCCATCTTCCTCTTTCCTGTGACATCACAGCAGCGGTGGGAAGATCCGCTCCCTCCCACCGTCTGACTAATTAGAGCTGCTGGAGGTGACCAAAACAGATGCCATAGCCACGCTCGTGACCTCTGACCTACATCGAGGTGGACTCAGTGGGCGGGGACAGCGAAGCGTCACGGTATTTCTCACTGCTGGCAAAAGTTTCCCTGTTGAAGCTGCGTCAAACGTGAGGCACGCTGACTCACCGCGGCACGAGGCTGGTCGAGGCGGCGCCGCTGAGAGTCTGACACACAACAAAAACACACAAACGCTCTGAGCACAGCGGCGACCACGAGAGCAGCTACAAAGATAAAAGCTGTTCATCGGGAAACAGTCAGCTGTGTTTCCCACAAACAGCACCTGGGAGAAGGTGTGAAAGCACTTCCTGTCCTGTTCTGATGATGGAAGCTGGGGTCAGAGGTCAGCTTTAGTAAACGTAATCAGATAAGAGGAAATCCAGACTTACGTGGATGCTGCGGAGTTTCTTCCGGCCTCTCTCCAGCCGGCTTAGCAGCCTCAGGTGTCGCTGCTCGCCGCCCACCGGCTGCAGCAGACGGTCGTCCACCGAAATCGTCTTTCTCAGCAGCGCCCGGTCTGTGGCCCACGGCAGGGAAACTCGGGCCGCCTCCCCCAGGGGAAGACTCCTCGCACCTGCTCCTCCTCCTCCACTCCTCCTCGACCCCGGGGACGGATCAGGTGACCAGAAGTCCCGCTGAACAGAGCCTGCAGAGAAACCAGAGCCCTGCTGCGTCATGGGGGCGGCGTCATGTTCCCACTCACCCACAGTGTGTGTGTGTGTGAGAGTGGGTCAGGTGTAAGCTGACCACCTGAGCTGCTGCATTAAAACTACATGAGGAGGCCGAGGACGTCGGCAGCTTGTGGCTCACATTCAAATCTCCACGTCAACCTTTTTAACCAGAAACAAAACGGCGCTCACTGAGCACGTGCAGATCCACAGCTGCGTGTCCACACAGCTGCACACACACGTCGTTATGAGAACATGGATAATTTCATCAGCAGCCGTTCACACACTCAAACTTTATAATCAACATCTGGCTGAACATCAGCTCGAGAGAAAAGAGGAGGAGGTGGGTGACAAGGCGGCTTGCAGCACAGACCAAAGCTGACACCGCTACGTGCCCACTTTCATTTTCTCAGATGTAAACTCTCCGTGGAGCTTTGTTACATCACTTCCTGTGAAACGTTACAGCTAACTAAGTGAAACGTGAAACATGACTGGTATTATCCAGGTTACTTTTTACCTGAAGTTGATTTCTTTGAATAAATAAATCTGACTTTATGTATTTCAGCTGCAGTTTACTCTGAGTTATTGCTTTGTGTTTCCTGGTGCTCAAAAACACGACCGCAGACGGAGGGGCGCGTGTTTGAGGACATCGTGCTCCAGCCTGTTTGCTTCCACAGGTGCGTGTGATGAAACGTGAGCCTCGCTGTGGGCCGTGTTCCTGAGGGTCAGGTTAACGCTGGAGGTAAGGCACCAAACCAGGCAGCACGATAAATGTTTGATGAGGAGGAAATCCATTCAGCGAGCGCTCACAGACGAACACCGAGTGCAGCCAATCGATTTCATTCACCAGGAGAGGTTTGAATCCGCCTGGTTCATGAACGGGAGGAAGGTTTGAAGGCTCATTCTGCGTCCTCGGCTCTGTGTCATCGCCATGCCACCACGCCAAGACGCCCTCCTGACCACAAACTCACTGTGGGCGCAGGACATCAGACGAACAACAACAACGAAGCGAACTGGCCCTGCGAGCGCCACACAGAAAGTCCCACAAACCATCAAACAATGAAGGCAACATGCGCTGGTCACAGTGATGGCGAGTGGCCACCAAAGGCCATCCCTCTCGCCATGCACCGCCTCACAGGGTGCTCGCTGCTGCTCTGTGTGAGGAGGCCAAACACAGAGCGGTCACCTGCTCCTTCATCATGACTGTGTGACTGTAGAACAGCTTCACCATCTTCCACCATCCAGGAAGTAAACTCTCCTTATAAGGAAGAATGTGGGCGTGGCAGCCAGCACGCAGGTGTGTGGATGATCCTGAAGACAGGAAACATGAAAGCACAGCGCTCACGACACGCTTTGAATCATTTATGAATAAAGTCTGTGTGAAGCTCAGCTGATCAGCACAGGTGCCCTTCCTCACTCAGCTGGAGTCACAGCTCCCTCTGCTGGACACACAGCACACCTACACCCAGACACAGACTGCAGGAAGTCAGAGAGAGAGCAAAGTGAGACACTCACTCCAACTTCCTGTTGAAGTTTGCTTCCCAGAGTCAGTAACACGAGCCGCTCCTGCTTGTGTCATCTTTTAATGTTTACAGCGGCCACGAGCTGCTGTCGCTCTTTCTGTGCGGGTCTTAATAAAGATTGATTTTGACCATGAGGAGACAATCGGTGTTTTCACTTCCTCTTATGTGTCTCAGGTGTGCTGAAGGACGGGAAAGCTCTGCAGCATCCTCAGCTTCCTGTTTCAGGATGGAGGCTCTGAGGATCCTGTTCTGTCATTTCTGCTTCAAATCAAAGATTTTTTGCTGGAAAACTTTTGTCTCAAACATTTGTTGGTGTTGCATTTTTTCTCTGAACATCTTATTTTGAAGGTTCCTTCACTGAGGTCACCTGGGAGTTTCAGGGTTTACCTGATTTTAAGAAGCAGCTGGTCTGCTCACTGAGCCTCTGGGGGGCGCTGTAAACAGGATATCAGGATAAAGGATAACCAGCTCAGGACTTCCTGTTTGTGAAGCAGGTCGGTGTAAAAAAGCCAGTAACCTTTGCCCTTTATTTTTTTATTATTTATTAACCTTTATTTTACCAGGAAAAGTCCCATTGAGATTAAAAACCTCTTTTTCAAGGGAGTCCTGGCCAAGAGGCGACAACATGTTAAAATTACAAAGTTACATACATAAAAGATGAACACCTAAGAACAGGAGATGGGGCGGAGTCCTAAAGCACAGCTGTGGTGTCACTGATGGTAAAACTGGTTCAGAGATTTAGCCCCGCCCCTTCGTGGACCGCTGTGAAACTCTAACGAACCACCTCCACCTCAGGCTTTATCTCTGCATCAGCTCATTAACTCCACCCAGAACCAGCAGCAGCTACACCACCTCGGACACCATGTTTATCTCACACTGAGGTTTTTATCCAAACGAGGCGCCGCAGCCTGGGCGGGTGTGGAATAACTGAGTGCGAGGAATCAGCAGGACAGATCAGAAAAGACGGAAAACCTGCGACGTGAAGCCGAGAAGCAGCTTAACCCTGCGGTCTGAGGAAAGCGCGCCAGAGATCAAACACCTGATGGATGCTGTGCCGTAATCTGCTCAACAGGAAGCTCGTTATCATTCTCCAGAAGGGTGGAGCTAAAGAGAGCAGAGCGACACACAGGAAGTGGAGACCGGTAAACAAAACCGCCGCTCGGAGCCATTAGAGACATTCCTGACTCGACGGCACGCCCACAGCTCCACTCCAACCCCACGTCCAGTCTGCCGGCAGCTACAACCTCCACCCACGACAGACCTGTCTCTGTGGGTGTGGGAGAAACAAGACACAGACTCCTGATGTGGCTGCTCGACGATGACCACAGGGCAGAGGGGCTCAGCCTCCGTCAGCCTCCGTCAGCGCCAACACAGACGTCTCACTGCTGATTTCACCCATAAACAACTTCCTGTTTGACTCACTGTTTACATACTTGGCTCATTTTCTTCTTCGTGTACTTTTTTAGTCTCGATTTTGTATTAAAGTCGAGTTTTTCCCCTCGATGTTTATTAACACATCTGCACTTCCTCATTTTCTTATTACTTCTCACTTCCTGTTTTATTTTGGTAGTCATTTGTGTCGTGATGTGTTTACTTCCCCCGTCTCGTCCTCACTGGCTGGTCTCACCTGTTTGTTGTTACCCAGGTGTTTCAGCCCTGTTGAGCTGCCTGCATTTAGCTACTTTATATTTTGGCCAATTAAAAGCTTCTGGGGTTGGCGATGCCATAAAGCACGTCCACACAGGAAGTGACGGACAGCGATGCCGCGACCAGAGACCCACTCCTTCTTTCAGCCTCCTCCTATCCCAGCATCCTCCTCTGAGCTCTTCCTCTCCTCCTCCTGCCTGGTGGCTCCACCTTCATCCTCCACCCCCTCCTTCTGTGCACATGAGCTGCCCCTCTGATGGACTCGTTTCTGATCTCGTCCCAAACGCTACCTGATCAATCTCTTCTCAGCTTTAAATGTTAAAGCATACTGCTGATTAGAACGTTACCTAGGCAACCGAGCGAGCGATGCTTCAGTTTAATGTCCTCTTAGAAAGTCAAACGAGTCAGATCTGACCTTTGACCTAATCTCACTGTCTGTGTCCATGTAGATGTTCAGAGGAGCTTGTTTACGCCAGGCAGGAATGAGTTTCTCACACACACACACACTGGCTGTTGTTACCTGAAGAGGTCCAGTGGAGTCCTCCAGGACTGGCAGCGAGACGCCGCCGCTTCCTGATGCTGACGCCACTGTGGGAGGCGGAGTCTCCTGCGTGAGTGCCATAGCTGGACCGTGAAGCGGCAGCAGCGGGAGGAGGTGCAGGGGTGGAGGAGAGGATGGGGAGGAGGGGTGTGGACAGACAGGTCGCCTCCTTCGTCAGAGTGGGCGTGAGGAAGGCGGAGTCCCTTTCTGACGACCTGCAGGGATCCGAGGAGAGAAAAGTCAGCACAAAATAAACACGACACGGAGAACTCCTCCTCTAGCTGTTGAAGCAACTGGAAACACTTCATTCAGGAATACTGTGACGAAATGTCCTGTTTTCATCAACACTTTGGGAATAAAGTATCCACACGGCATCCCTGCCACACCAACGCTGCAAATCGTGTAAAAACCTGGAAGAAGTTTAATGTATTTCCCATTAGACGAACACCGGAACATGCCGGTGTTAGTCAGAGCACCGCACTGAGCTCTGGTCACATCAGAAATCCAGCTTCCCTGCAGGGATCAGGGAGCAGTGCGAGCAGACTGCGAGAGCTTCAAATACAAATCGTTTGAGCGCTGAACGCGACCCTGAGACGTGCGGGACGGACAGGTAACCACCACAAACCAGCTGGTACCTGTCCTCGGAGACAGCAGCTGCACCGTGATGCTCGGATCAGATGCCGTCCCTTCTTCTTCCTCCGCAGGAAAAGATCTAGCATCTGAGCCCAGCTCAGCATCCGAGGACACGCGCTTCAGCAGATCGCTGCAGAGCACTGCGCCCTTCACCGGACGGCCACAGCCGGAAACAGCGCTGAAGGAAAAGCTCCTGTCAGGTGTTCAAATTCAAATTCAAATTCAAATTCAAATTTTATTTGTCACGTACACAGTCATACACAGTACGATATGTAGTGAAATGCTTGGACAACTGCTCGTGACCTAAAGAAAACA
>NW_024582783.1:253570-258764 GCF_018398535.1 Haplochromis burtoni
CCTCGAAGCGAGCATAGAAAGTGTTCAGCTCGTCTGCCAGAGTCACGGCCGCGTTCGTCATACCGGTTGTTGGTGCTTTATAGTCCGTTATTGTCCTTGTTGGAGTTGTGACTCTAGTTTCCTCCCGTAGCGCTGCTTCGCCTCTTTCACCGCCCTCCGCACGTTATATGACGCGGCTTTGTACGGGTCCATGTCCCCCGTCATGAGTCCCGTGTTCACTGCCCAGCAGGGGTGTTACCTTACCTGTGTGTGTGCGCGCAGGGGGACAAAGGCTGGGTGAGGAGAATGGAGAGTCGAGCGTTTCTGAGCCTGCTCGGCATCAGCGTGGGTCCAGATCTGTACAGAGCGCGCTCAGACGCACACCTGAGTTCTGCACACGTGAAACAGCTGAGTGAACAGAGCATGAGTCAGTGAAAGGTGATGTCTGTAGATGTTCTCTGTTCTCCAGCCAGCAGTACAACAACCACATCACTGTCACGCTACCAGCAACAGCAGTCGTTAACGTCCTGTCCACGGACACACCATAAGGAGGAGCTCTTCCTGTCATCAGGCTTGGAGGGAATGAGACATGGACTCATCCACAGGGGCTTTGTCTACACCGAGCTGCTCTCTAGCTCACAGTCACAGTCTGAGGAACGAGACAGGGATCGAACCTGCAGCCATCCCGTCCACAGACGCCTGCTTAGAATCAGTCTTCTAAACATGTTTTGGACCATTTAGAAACCGTGCACGAGATTCAGGAAACACATGTCACTGTGCAGGAAGTGGGAAACTGTGATGGGGAGCAGCTGTGTTCTTTGAGGACGGTGTCCTGTAAGGAAAGCTGTTCTGCAGCAGGTGGAGTGGAACACGACGGACTCTGAAGGAACTCGGTGGTTTGCTCCATCGTGGTGAAATCTGTCAGAGAGCCCTGACAGAAACTGGAGTCTGTGGATCTGACACTGCACTGACTGTTTCCTGCAAAGAAACCAACGAAGCTCAGACAGCAGGACCTGGCTGGAAACGGATCTGTGAGCGTGACAGAGAGGACCTTCCACTCGGCAACCTGCTCCTATAGTTCGTCTGAAGAGCGTCCAGCTGCTGCAAACACTCATAATGACCCCACTTCCACACATTAGCTGTACATTTCCTCTCTATAAACAGCACTGTTTCCCCTCGGGCTTCCTGCAAGCTTATCTTTGCCTACAGAACCGCCATCTCCACGGTGCCAGGCGAATGCCTCATGAGCTCCAATGTTTCTGCAGGACGAGCGGGAGGATCCGCCTGTGCCCTGACAAAGACGTCTGACAGACCCGCCCGAGGCTCTCTAAAGTTAATCCTGACACTTCGAACACACGAGAATAAACTTCTGTCTTTTGTTTGGACCCAGCAGCTGCTTCAAAACTCCAAAGATCAGCTCAAACACGCAGCATGATCCTGTTTATAGACGGACAGTGAGAAGGTTGAATGACAGAACATTTTCCCTCAAAGGATCTCTTTAAAGTTTCATTCAAAGCACCAAAGGGCCTGATTGGTTCCTCTGTTTCACAGCGCTCCACCGTTATCCAAAAAACCCTGAAATCAGCAAACTTCATGGAAACGGCCTCGAAATAAACCCAATGAAAAGCATAAACAGGTGAGCTGGGGTTACCTGTCGATTTCTCCCGGCTCGCTGCAGGTGGAGCGGCGGGAGTTTGAAGCCAGCGACGAAGAGGAGGAAGCCGGGAGCGAGTTGGCGGAGTGGAGGGACGCACGTGAGGAGTACGAATTGGAGGAAGAGCCCGAGGAGGTGTGGGTGGAGTCCAGAGGCCTGGAAAGCAGCAGTGAGGACGGCATGCACAGCCATGTCTCCAGGTCGGAGAACTTGGAGTAGCTCAGCATCTCCAGGACGCTGCGGGAGGAAGGAGGTGGAGTTACAAAGGAATCGACACCACAGCAAAGGATAAACAGGTTAATGAAAACCAATCAGCCCCTGAGAATTTGGCTCACCTTTCCTCTCCCACTCCTGGGATGTCATCTTTCTCATCAGCGGTTTGAAAGATGCAGGAAGTCCGGGAGTCACGCGATGACAGCAAAACACAGGAGTTATCAGAATCCACGGACATCTTCGGCCATATCTGCGGGACATCAAAGAGGGGGAGTTAAAAAAACAACCTTCACACAGGTGTGCAGCAGCTCTCTGTGTACCTGGTGTTTCCCACTAAGACTTCTGTATGCAGCTTCCCAGGCTTAGTTTCTGCAGGTTAGCCCGTTTGTGTGCGTTAGTCCTGCCTGACATCATTACCTACCAGCCTGTTAGCCAGGTAGTGGTTTTTGTGACTGCATGTAGGCCTGCACTCTCTACAAGGTCACGCTGTATGAGAGTCTCACCTGGTTAAAGAAATGTTAACAGACATTTGTTTAACTTACTGTCCCTGTTAACAATCCTACAAATTCACTCTGCTAATAAAGAAATGTTACTTAAACGGAAGCTTGTAGCATTGGCTTGTTAGTGCTGCGTACTAGCGCACGCAGGCTTTCACGTGAAGACAGTCACACAGCGATAAAAAGAAACAAAAAATGTCAAGAAGCTGTTGTGTTATTAGCTCCAACAGCCGGTCGCATGACAGCCACGGGAAGCCGACGGTAAAGAGATCGTTGTTATCGGATTCCGTCGTGGAAGAAAAATAGTTCAAACCGAGTTTCCGAAGTAACAAAGAGGCGACGGACGGCCTGGATTGCAGCCGTTCGAAGAGCAAATATAACGTCCCAGAACGCTCCAGCTCACAGGTCAGTCTGCTCCAAGCATTCCCACAGAGGTCAGTCTGCTGTTGTAGTTATTACGTCGTTTATCATAATTGGTGATGTAGGTTACAAATAAGTCTTAATTTGAATTGAATTAGTTGCTTTGCTGCTTTGTTCATGGTGGCTTTGCGGGCTAATGTTTGTTGTGCTTTGTAGGAAAAGCAGCCTACAAAATGCTGGGATGCGATCCAGACTGGGCCCCTCTATCAGCCTGGGTTTCAAGTTGCTACCACAGCCAGATCTGATTGGTTAAGAGAGAGAGCGAGATCAAAACAGCCACGTCTGCATATATGTGCCCAAGTGTTGTATGAAGCAAGTGATGAATAACTGTCTCAGTTTGTTGTTTGATGTTTTGTTTTTGCATTGTTGATTTGTTTTTCAGCGAAGCAGCTAATAAAGCTGATGGATTTTTACAATGTTGCCTCTTTGCTGTGAGATTCTGTAACAGAATGAAACAATGATGCCAGTAATAAATAAAGACAATGAATTGAATGAATTACCAAACCTGAAACGACACATAGATGCGTTGGCCTGTAACAGCAGCTGTGAGATGGAGTCGTCCAAACCACCAAAGTAAACTGGAGCTGGGCTTGTTGCAGGATCTGATGTTACTAAACATGTTGTGAGTGTGTGCGCTCTCACTTAGGACCATATAATAATAAATGTGTGCGTGATGAAAGTTGTGCAGCACGCTGACGTCCTTACTCCACTCTGTGCTCGTGTGGGTCTGACCCTTTCACTCCTTTGATTTCTTCCTCGTACTTTCTTTGACTCTTCGTCACGTCTGTCTTCGTGCGGAGCTGCCGAGTTCTCCGTCGTTTTGTACAGAACTGTTTTTGGGGCAAATAAAATGCAAGTGGGGATTAAAACCGCAGAATTAATGGTTACCGGTGCTGGAAATGCTGGCGCTTGATGCAGTGTTTTGACTTTGTTGCCACTCGTACCCACAATGCAACGCACGAAAGTCACGTGGTCTGTCGATCTCATAACACTACTTTGGTAATTGTGTTAGCTGGTGAACTACTGTTAAGAAACTCGTCTTCATTAATTAGTTATTGCAGAATTACAATATCCAGAATGTGGAGTTCTAAGTTGAATTAGCAGGTTTCATCTTATAAATTAGCTGTTTAATTAGTAATGCTGCTTGTTACTTTGGTTGACAGTATCTTACGGGTCAAACCAGTTAGTTGGTTAGCTGGTAAGTGGTGGTAACAGTCACACTGCATGGCAGTCAGATGATATTAGCTAACATTAGAATAGAATAATCATTTAATTGTCCCACAAGGGGAAATTTGGTTCAGCTTGTAATGCTTTGTTCATGCTGTTAGCTAGCATAGTGGAAAAACTAGTTAATGGAGAGCCAGCCATGTTGTCATGGCAACCAATGGTACCACTGTATGTGCAGTGTTGGGGAGTAACGGAATACATGTACCGCCGTTACGTATTTAAAATACAAAATACGAGTAACTGTATTCCGTTACAGTTACCGTTTAAAAAGGTGGTATTCAGAATACAGTTACTTTGTTGAAATAAATGGATTACACGGCGGTACTTCCCTGTTTCATATTGTGGCGGGTCAGGACTGTTTGGTTTTGTTTGACAGCTACGTTCTGTTGTTCCAGGCGGCAGCGTTACGGTTGCCATGGTTACAGGGTGACGCTCTCTCTCTGCGTGTTTCCTGGGTGAGAGAGCGCCTTTTTGTTGTTGTTGTTGTGCTAAGCTAACAGGCAGAATGCTACAGACATAGCCCTAAAGAACGTAGCCTCATGGACAGTGTAGTCCGTGCTGCAGGGAGAATGGACCGCCATACCCGTTATGTGTCTGTGAGCAAGAGGAGGGAGAAAAAGGAAAAGTACGAGCTGTCATCGAGCAAAAACGGGAGCTGGAAGCATGCAAATATAATAATAACCACTGCAGCCAAGACGAGTGCCTGTTTTAAGTAAGCTATTAAGACTCGACTGTACACCGTGTTCGTGTTTTCCTCCGAAAACAATAAGTTCTGTTGGAGCAGCCTTTCAACGCCTCTCTCTGTCTCTCGCTAGCAAAGTTGACCCAGACAACAAAGTAAAGCTAGTTTTCAGCTACGAGCCCGACAGGGACCCCGATGTATTAGCCAGAGGTCCCTTTACTACAGTTCGGAGCCGCGGACCTTCAGTAATAGTAATAAATAACACAGCAATAGTACATTCACGTTGTTGTAAACAGCATGATAATATATTAAGTAATCCAAAGTATTCAGAATATGTTACTCTCATTGAGTAACATAACGGAATACGTTACAGAATACATTTTGGGGCATGTATTCTGTAATCTGTAGTGGAATACATTTTAAAAGTAACCTTCCCAACACTGTGTATGTGTAAAACAGGCTAATTTAAAGTCTAATTTCTAAACAGGCTAATTTAAAGTCTAATTTCTAAACAGGCTAATT